>NW_026136720.1:6775509-6855509 GCF_905237075.1 Dicentrarchus labrax
TGGCACGTCGCTCGGAGGGGGTTCTGCCACGGGAACTTTCCAGTGTTATCGCCATCACTGTCTATATTCCTCCGTCTGGGAAAGCAGAAGCAGCGTGTGACGTCATCCACACTGTGACTGCAGGACTATGGAACGAAACACCCGGAGGTTGAATTTCCCCATTGTGGGATTAATAAAGTTATCTATCTATATCACCAGACCAAACAGGTTTTATTAGGAATCGGTACTCCTTTAACATCAGACGCCTTTTAAATATCCTCTATAGCCTTTCTCCACCTCGTACCCCAGAAGTGGTGCTCTCACTTGATGCTGAAAGGGCATTTGACCGGGTGGAGTGGAGCTATCTTTATAGCACGCTGGAGAGGTTTGGATTTGGTCCCAGATTCATATCATGGGTTACATTTTTATATACGTCTCCAAGGACTGCTGTACGTACTAATAATAATCTGTCCACCTACTTTGAGCTCCAACGTGGTACGAGGCAGGAATGTCCTTTGTCGCCACTGCTATTTGCCATTGCAATGGAACCACTTGCTTTGGCGCTAAGGCAGAATGCTTATATCAGGGGGATTCGGCGTGCGGACGATATGCTATTATTAATTTCGCAGCCCCTTCTGAGCCTTCCTAAGTTAATGGCCCTACTCAAAGATTTGGGCAAAATATCGGGCTACAAGGTCAATATGCAGAAAAGTGAACTGATGCCTGTTGGTAAAGGGGCAGGCCAGGTACCCCTAGACTCATTTCCTTTTAAAATTAGTTCAAAGAAATTCAAGTATCTTGGGGTGTGGGTTACACACAGTAAATATTTATATTTAGCTAAGCTATCCAGCCTCTGTTATCTAATCTGAAGCAAGATATTGAGCGGTGGGGCCCTCTGCCTCTGTCCTTGGGGGGCAGAATCAATACTATAAAGATGAATGTGCTGCCTACATTTTTCTATGTTTTCCAGTGTCTCTCAGTGTTTCTCACAAAATCCTTTTTTCAAAACTAAATAATCCCATATCAGCCTTCATTTGAAACAAAAAGCCACCACGGATCCAGAGGTGGGAGTAAGTCACACATGTGCAAGTCTCAAGTCATTTTTGTGAGAGTCAAGTCAAGTCATAGCTTAGGTCAAGCAAGGCACAAGTCAAGTCATAGAAATATAATAAGCTGGATGACAACCTTTTTAAAGTGCTGGTAGCTCATGTTTTCATTGCATAGTATTCCATTAAATACATATTTAACATTGCAATTAAAATACTTTTCAATCAAGATCAATTAAAGATGTTAACATTTGAAAATGTTGTTTTGGAAGGGTAGGCTATGTTGAATCACCATACATTGTACTAGGTTTGCAACTAACAATTATTTTGGTTGTCGACTTTCTATCGATAATTTTTCCGTTAAGTCGATTAGTCCCGATTATTTTGGCATTTACTTAAATAGAACAAAACAGAAAGATGCATCAGTTCAGAAGCTGAAGTCTGTGCATCATGTTTTATCACAGTTTAATACCTAATACCAATTATTACTGTTTTTTTCATTGATTAAATATCTTACAAATTAACTATTAATCCAAATAATAGTGCATCCAAATCATAGATACACTGACATGAAGTGGAGCTTAACTATTCAGTGTAATATTTCAGAAAAAAATATTCAGTTTTTCCTTGCCCTTGTCACCAAGTGCTTGCTCATGGTGGGAACTGTTGGGTCTCTGTAAATAATGTTATAAGGAGTTTGGTCTAGACCTGCTCTATTTGAAAAGTGTCGTGAGATAACTTCTGTTATGAATTGGCGCTATACAAATAAAATTGAATTGAATTGAATTAATATCCAATATATGACATTACTGATTTAATATCCTACACATGAATTATTATTGATATCGTCGCTGTTGGTAGAAACCTCTTCTTTGGCTAATGTAACTTTTGATTCTACTGGTCACCCTTCAAGTGTTATAAGAGTAGCGTAATTCCCTTGGGGAACAAGCTGTGCGTAAAATGTGTGTATGTGCGTAAGGTGTGAGTGGACGAGCGAGAGTGAGCGAGCGAGCGAGAGAGAGACAGTGTGCGCGCTCGGATGCAGGAGCTGCAGGTTAGAAAAGTCTCTGAAACCAAATTTTATAATTTTGGGAACAGCTGCCAGCAGCTTCTTCCAGTTCCATCTTCCAGTGCTCCGCTCTGGCTACTCTACAACCGCTGCAGTCAGTGATGGGGGCGTCACTTGGTTGGATTACAGGTTGCCAGGTTCGCCCACATGCAACAGGAAACATCCGATCGAAAAAAATGTATTTTTGATAATTCACATATTAATAAAGACAGCAATGACTTGTCGAGTCATTTCATGCAAGTCTGAGTCAAGTCTCAAGTCATGATGACTAGCGAGTCAAAGTCTAGTCAAGTCTTTTATCACTGTTAATCAAGCAAGTCACAAGTCCTCAATCTGGCGACTTAAGTCTGACTTGAGTCGAGTCACTCGACTCGAGTCCCCCATCTTTGCACGGATCAAAAGACATATATTACAGAGACCTCGTGCAAAGGGAGGGATGGCACTCCCAAACTTCATGTACTACTATTGGGCGGCTAATATAAGATCGCTGCTGTACTGGATGAGGGAAGGTGCTACAGCCCCCGGATGGACAATTATGGAGGGGGCGTCCATTGGGTCCACCTCCCTGGCTGCCCTACTGTGCGCTAAGTTACCATTCACACAACCTCTGTCTAGCTTTACCTCTAATTCAGTTGTTGTACACTCAATGAAAATTTGGAATCAGTTTAGAAGATCTTTCTCTCTTAGGGACCTGACACTTATCGGGTCAATTGCAAATAATCACCTGTTTATCCCATCATTGACGGATAAGACTTTTGATATTTGGTCCAGAAAGGGGGCTCTCTTACTGTCTGATCTCTATGTTGATGGTGTTTTTATCTAATTCGAGCAGCTAATACAGAAGTATGACATTCGCAGGTTACATTTTTATAAATATTTGCAGCTTAGAAACTTTGTAGCCTTGTAGACATTTTTCCATTGTGCCCTTCCAATTCTTTGTTGGACGCAAGCATGCATGATTTGACGCCTTTAGATCTCCTTAAGAATAAATGGGAGATGGACTTAGGAGAATCGATTTCAGATGATAATTGGCGCAAAGTAATCCAAAGAATTTGCTCCTCCTCTATATGTCTCAGACATGCAGTTGCCCAATTTAAAATTGTTCACCGCCTGCATTGGTCCAAAGTTAGACTTTCTAAGATCAATTCCAACATAGATCCAACATGTCATCGATGCAGACAGGCTCCAGCTACTCTGTTGCACATGTTTTGGACATGCCTGAAGCTGTACGAATTTGGGAATCTATATTTGGGACCTTTACTAAGATATTAGGAAGAGTAGTGCGACCGTCTCCTCTTGTTTGGGGTGACCCCAGAGGATAGGGGAGAGTGGGGCAGGATGAGCCATTTTTCATATTTAGGATCACTACATCAAGGCAATCATACTTTTGTCGCTAACTAATATATCTGCATATATTTCTTGATGTTGTGCATCCCTTCAAACAAACAGAATGAGTGTAAACGAAACAGTTTCAATAATATAGCATGTCCAAAAAAAGTGGTCTCGTGGCTCAACTTACCCCATGTATGGGGTAAGTTGAGCCGTATCCCTACTCCCCCCCACCCACCTTTAAAATTATCTATTTTGGTCTAAACACAATTCTCATGAAACTTATGATAGACTAAATTCACTTTCAAGAGTGAAAAAATTTTTTTTTGGAAATAAATATCTAACCACTTTACCGATGTGGTTCTTACATTCACGGACTCAATGAAATGATGCCTTCCTCCTAAATATTTGGTCACATGATCAATGTTTTTTTTACCATTTCCTAGCAACAGGGGTTGGCTCAACTTAGCCTTTGGCTCAACTTACCCCACTCTCCCCTACCCCGTTCAGATGGTGTGAAATCAGCATGTTGACCTTCTGCCCTCTCCTGGCCAGGAGATTAATATTGTTTAAATGGAAAGATCCTATTCCACCGATGTATGGTCATTGGATCAGGGAGGTCATGTGCCATCTTAAATTAGAAAGGATTAGATATACTGTCAGGGGAGCGACAAAGAAATTTCACAGTATTTGGCAACCTTTTTTGACCTTTGTTGAAGATATGGATGCTGACAGCATTGCAATGTAACTATTATCTGTAATTTAATTTCTCTTGCTCTTTTCTTTTATGGTAGTCTTGCTGTAAAATGTGTAATATCTATGCCCTCTGTCTGGTACACGGGGGGGTTTGTTGTATTTGTTCTTTTAGTGTTATTATGTTTGTTTGTAGGTTTTTTTTGTCTGTTAAAGCCCTCTTGGGTGTTTTTTGCTATTTGAAAATTCTAATAAAAAAACCTTGATAAAAATAAAATGAAATAAAGCTGATTAAAAGTTGCGCTATTTGTGATTTTACGTTTAAGTACGTACAATCACGTTGTACGTCTGTGGCATGGCATCAAAGTCGGCCATTTTGAATTTTGCGACAATTTTCAGCTGGATTTGAACGAACTCCTCCCAGGGAATATATCTGATCAATTTCAAAATTGGTCAGTACAATCAAAACAAACTGTAGATGAAAAGTTGTGCTATTTGTGACTGTATGTCGAACCGCGTGCCCGTGACGACGTGTCAAATTCCGCTGAATCGCCATGAAGATATGTTATGTTTAATATCTGTCATGTGACCAATGATTGGGGTCACGCTAACTGCAGCTTCTTCCTGCAGCTGTAAAACAGGATCTTGAGATATAGGGAGCGCCACACAAGCATGCAAAATAACTAAAGAAGGTTAGATAGTGTTAATCACTCTGTTGCAATGCGAAGGTTAGATAATGTTAATCACTCTGTTGCAAAGAACAGGTGTATTGTCTATTGGTATGTAAAGTTTCAGGTTAAACCCGGAGGTGTCAACATAATGTTGGACTCCGTGAACTGACAGACACTTTGTTGCTTGTCAGGGAGACTAGAGTCAAGACCCAGTGCTCTGTAACTGTGCATACTCTACTGGTGTTAAGAATAAAGCTGATTATTGTTTTACACCAAATCTTCTCCTATCGCTTCATTAAAGAACACACAAGGATAAGGGTTTAAACAGATCACTTTCCTCAACAGCCATAAAACAAATAGTACTCATCAAGTATCAACAAGACATAAAATAAACAATCAAGTATCAACAAGACATAAAATAAACAATCAACAATTTGACAAGACATAAAATAAACAATCAACAATCAGAAGTAAGGTTGAGTCTCCTGACAGCCTGGTGGAAGAAACTGTCCTTGAGCCTGCTGGATTTGGCCCGGAGACTCCGCTGTCTCCTCCCTGACGGCAGCAAGCTGAAGAGGCTGTGAGATGGGTGGGTGGGGTCACCTGCAATCCTGATTGCTTTGCTGGTGAGGCGGGTGTTATAAATGTCCAGAAGGGGGGGGGGGGAGACACCAATGATCCTTTCAGCTGCTCTCACTATGCGCTGCAGAGTCTTGCGGCAGGACACGGTGCAGGCAGCTTGTCAGGATGCTCTCAATGGTGCCTCTGTAGAAGGTGTGCATGATGGGTGGCGGGGCTCCTGCTCTTCTCAGTTTGCGGAGAAAGTATAGGTGCTGTTGGGCTTTCTTCGCCAGTGATGCAGTGTTGTGGCTCCAGGACAGGTCTTCAGAGATGTGTACACCCAGGAACTTGGTGCTGCTCACCCTCTCCACTGCAGCACCGTCAATAGTTAGTGGAGCATGCTGGGTGTGCACTCTCCTGAAGTCCACAATAATCTCCTTCGTCTTCTCCACATTCAGGTGGAGATTGTTGTCCTTGCACCACGTGGCCAGCCTGCTCACCTCACTCCTGCAGTTTGTCTCATCGCCGTTGTTGATGGGACCCACCGCAGTTGTGTTGTCCGCAAACTTAATGAAGAGGTTGGAGCTGAATGATGATGTGCAGTTGTGGGTCAGAGTGAAGAGCAGGGGGCTCAGCACACATCCTTGGGGGGCCCCTGTGTTCAGTGTGATGGTGCTGGAGGTGTTGCTGCTGACCCAAACTTCCTGTGGTCTCCCCGTCAGGAAGACCAACAGCCAGTTGCACAGGGAGGTGTTGAGCCCCAGCTGGTCCAGTTTGTGGATGAGCTGCTGGGGGATGATTGTGTTAAATGCTGAGCTGAAGTCAATGAACAGCATTCTGACGTAGGGGTCTTTAGTCTCCAGGTGGGTGAGGGCTGAGTGGAGGGCAGCAGAGATGGCGTCATCGGTCGAGCGGTTAGACCGATATGCAAACTGAAAAGGGTCCAGGGCGGGGGGGGAGGACAGACTTGATGTGCTGCATAGCTGCTCGAAGCACTTCATGAGGATTGGAGTGAGTGCGACCGGGCGGTAGTCCTTGTAGCAGGAGGGAGACGACTTCTTTGGGACCGGGATGATGGTGGTGGCTTTGATGCACGTGGGGACATCAGCCTGTCTCAGCGAGGTGTTTAAGATGTCTGTGAAGACATCTGTGAGCTCCTCTGCACAGTCTCTCAGGACACGACCAGGAATGTTGTCAGGACCCTGGGCTTTTCGTGGGTTCGCCTTCTGAGGGATCGCCTCACGCTATCTGGGGATAGCGTCAACACCTGGTCGCCGGGAGGTAGTGGGGTCTTCTGTGCCGGGGTGCTGTTGTCTGCCTCAAAGCGAGCAAAGAAGTTGTTCAGCTGGTTCAGCAGAGAGGTGGAGCTGTCACAGGTCTGCGGAGAGGGCGTATAGTCTGTGATGGTCTGCATCCCTCGCCACAGGTTCCTGGTGTCTCTGCTGTTGTTGAAGCGGTCGGCGATCCTCCAGGAGTACTGCCTCTTCGCCTTCTTTGAAGGCCCTCAGGAGCCTGTGGACTTCCCCTGTTAGCCATGGCTTCTGGTAGGCCCGAATGGAGAGGGTTCTGGTGACCGTGACATCGTCCATGCACTTCCTCATGTAGGAAGTGACGGTCTCCATGTACTCCTGGAGGTCTGTGGTGTTGTTGTAGGTGGCTGTCTGAACATGCTCCAGTCGGTGGTGGAGAAGCAGTTCTGGAGTGCCTCTGAAGACCCCTCAGGCCACAAGCGTACCTGCTTTGTAGCTGGTTTGATGACTTTAACTAGCGGCCTGTATGCTGGCATTAGCATAACAGTGGTGTGGTCTGAGGCCCCGAGGTGGGGGAGGGGACGGGCTTTGTAGGCACCTCTGTGTGTGGGGTAGACATTGTCCAGGATATTGTTTCCTCGTGTAGGAAAGTTGATATGTCCGTCGAGTTGTGGAAACATGGAAACAACTCTTGGGGTTTGCATGGTTGAAATCCCCAGCCAGGATGAGGAAGGCATCTGGGTGGGCTGTCTGCTGGTCACTGATGTGCTGATGGAGTTCATACAGTACCTCGCTCCTGCTGTTGTTGGAGCCAGGGGGATGTATATTGCTACCAGCAATATGGCACTAAATTCTCTCGGCAGGTAGAATGGCCGGCATTTAACATTAATTTATTAACATTCAATAACAGTCCCGCCCTGAACACGTCTACATGACAATATTCAGATATAGTGATAGCGCCACCTACTGGCAACAGGAATTTAGCGCTGCATGGCAACTTTGATCTGATTTACGTGAAGTTTTGAACGCGTAAGTCTTTTGCACGGTGTCTGAAACGCGCGATGACGTAAAGCGCTCTCCCTTGGCTTCCAACGATGAGGGCTTGCGCGGTGTCGTTATCATGGCAGCTGGCTTACGGCTGCAGAACACAGCTATCTATAGTAGCTAACGTTGGCTTGCGTGGGCTTTGGCTGCTGGCCTGCTGCGGGTGGGCTGCGCGGGGGGCTGGGGTGGTTGGCTGGCGCCACCGGGGTCCGCGGCGCACTGCACAGGCATGAGATTGATTTGGCCAGCGTTGGTGCTTGCTTGTTGTTGACTCCTTCGCGAGTGACAAAGGGGTGCCTCCGTTTCAGAGAGAGAGCTAAAATGCATTGGTTAGCCTAGCACCACCAAAGTGCACAGCTGCTAGATCTATCTTAACGGTAGCACGAAGATTGCAGTAGGTTTTAACGTTATCTGTCTAACGTTAGCTAACTCACGTTAATCGTCCAATTAGTCATTAGATTAGTCGACTAATCGATAAAATAATCGCCCAATTAATCGTTTAATAAATAAATAAATACCACTAGGGCTGCACAATGAATCGAAATATTACCAAAATTGCAATATGCAAATAGCAAAAGCTGCAATTATTTGATAAAGCTCAAGTGTGTGAAACAACAAACAGCATTATAATGAAGTGATGTAGTGCTGCAGAGATGCTTTTGGACAACAAATGTGTTTGTTTGATACAGACCTCAGAAAATTTAACATTATGATGGTGTTCATTTTTAGTAGAAATTCAATTTGTGATGCCAAAATTATCATTCCCACACTAATTACGAATCATATCACAGTTGCAGTATCTGTAAAAATAATAATGTTTTTTTCCATATCATGCAGCCCTGATATCCACTTAAATCGTGTGTATAATATTTAAATTGAAATACTATTGTGTTACTGTCTACATACACCCTATGTATATCTGTATGTAGTAGTTTGTGACTGCTTTGTTGAGATTGTTTTCCTGTTTATTTATGCTAATTCTGTGTATGTACATTGAAAGCAACGTAAAACCAAAGTCAGATTCCTTCTGTTTACACACACCAGGCCAATAAAAGTCTCATCTTATGCCTCCTGTCTGCAGATATCTCTTGAATAACCCTGGAGTGTGCGGGGGCAAGACGGTTCTGGATCTGGGGAGTGGCTGTGGAGCCTCGGCTATCGCTGCAAAACTGTGTGGTGCTGCTCATGTTGTTGCTAATGACATTGACCCTGGTATGCATCCATCTGTGTGGTATTTTTTCTAGTATCATTTTGTACCTTGTAGTCAGATTTTAACAGTCTTTTACTCACAGGCATTTGAGTGCATAGAGAAATCAATAAACACACACATCCATGCTCAGAATGAGGCAAAGAATGTGCTGTTGGGGCCCATATTATCACTACTGTAAATCATTAGTCTTGTTAGCTTTTGCTCAGTTTCAGTGTGTAAAACTGGTAATGCAAAGGATCCCTTCAGATCGAGACTGAATCAATTGTCTACACATTTTATGTGAGTTATTTAATGGGGACAATCATTTCTTCTGATGAGTGTAAACCTGCCCCTTCCTCTTACCAAAATTAAGGTCCTTCACTAGAATCATTAATAATAATTAAGTGTAATAATTAGCGTCAGGAACAGAAGACTGTCTCACACTTGCACAAAAAGTCCTGAAGCACAACTTATCCATTCACTCGCCCTTTGGCTCGGACTTCACATAAACTGTATCAGATATGAAGAAAAGGAAGACAATGGACAATGAGCTTCTCAACCCTGCAGACAGCAAGGAGGCTGCGGAGGAGGGGCTTTAGTCAGAAGTATTGGCTTACAGGTTTAGAAGATAATTAAAGTTTTAAAAAATCTTTAAAAAGTTGAAAACTGAAAAAAATTTAATTATTGAAAAACCAGTTTGTGTTTAGTACCACCAAGATTTTTTATGTTTTTTAATTTTTCTTTTGTTAGAACTCTATCCCTTCCACTAACAATTAAAGTTTTAAACTTAAAATTGGTTGCCTAAGTTGTTCAATGATTTGTAAAATAGTCCAGTATTTACAGTTTCAGAGAAAAACTGTTTTTAAGACCCACTCTGGACCCAGGGGTTTTAGCCAACTATAGACAGATTTCTGACCTCCCCTTCCTCTCTAAGATTCTGGAGAAAGTAGTCGCCAAACAGTTGTGTGACTTTCTACATAGCAACAGTTTATTTGAGGATTTTCAGTCAGGATTTAGAGTTAATCACAGCACAGAGACAGCTCTGGTTAAAGTTAATAATGACCTTTTGATTGCTTCCGACAATGGACTTGTCTCTGTACTTGTTTTATTAGATCTTAGTACCGCATTTGATGTGAATAACAATTGCACAGTCTTCTCCTTCATTTAACAAATAACAGGCAAAGGCACTGTGTCCGCACATCAGCATTTTAATACGATCAGGGATATTGCCAGAGCCATAATCAGGGCGTTCTTTTCAGATGGGAGCCGCCTGTACCGCTTCCAGGCAGGGGATCCCAGATAACACCATTAAAATCCTAGCCAGATTGTCTTCTTAAGCATACCTCACATCATCATCTGTGAAATTTACGTTCTTTTAGAGGCTCTAAACAAGAGATAGGAAGAGACGGCTCCCCCACTCAGTCTCATCACTCACTGGGTTCCCTCCCACCATCTTCCCCAAGCTCCTCCATCCATGTCATATTGGTTCATCTTTATCCAGTATGTGCTATAAACCATTCTAATTCCAAGTATATTCATTGCCGTGGTCTTTGTTAGTCAATACCTTTTAAGTCAGGAACCCCTCCAAATGTATTACAGTAAGCCAAATGTATTTTAGAGGATTACTGTGTCAGTGATGACAGTAAACCTAAAAAATGCATTCTTGAATGAAAACAAACTTTTGCAGCAGATACAGAGCAGCAGAATTCCTCATTTTGTCTTTTACAAATGTAGGATTTACTGTAGTGTAAAGTCAGGCATATTTCCAATAATGTAGCACAATTCAATAAATAAAATAAAGGTAATTCTTACTCTAAATCACTTCAAATACTGACTTCAGCCAAAATTGTAATTTCTTGTTGCTGTTTGTGTAAAATGAAGGAAAAGACCACTGAAGACTGCTGAGAATTAGTTACTGTTTGACATCATTCTTTAATAGAGGCCAGAATAGAAGGCAGGGCAACAACACAGCAGTTAAAGTTGCTTTAAGGCGATATCTGGTGCACAATAACTCTGGTTGTGTCAAAACTGCCAGGGGCCTTAACGCTGGGGGGTTGGAGGTTAAGGTTGGTGATGTACTGAAGTGGCAGAGGGTAGGCTACTTAATGAGCAGGGTGACCTGAATGGGGGTTTGGGGGGGCATTGAAGAATGTGGATCCTCACTGGAAGCAGTTTGCATTTGGGATAAACAACAGATTTCTTCAGGCGGGGGCTGACAACATCCTGTTGTTGTATTGATTAGTTTTCTAATGTCTCTGGTCCTGGAGGGAACATACGGGTGATGCAGGAAATTAAGTATTCAAGAAGCTGAGTGTGACTAATAGATTAGTTCCAATACTTCTGGTTGACGTTGTCACAAGGTCATAGGTCCCTATGTGAAATGTTTGATGTATTGCAATAGAAGGAAAAGTGCTTAATCAGCCTGTTTGTGTTACAGTTGCAGCCGTTGCGACTCACATGAACTGTGAGCTGAACGACCTGGAGCCGCCTGTTTGTCTCATTAACAACGTGATTGGTTTAAAACCTGAGGCCTTCGACCTGATCCTCCTGGGTGACATGTTCTACGACGAGGCCCTCGCCACCAGCCTTCACAGCTGGTTGGACCGTTGCATCGAAGTCCACGGCACCAAAGTCCTGATCGGAGACCCCGGAAGAGCCCAGTTTGAGGAGCACGGCATCCGACAACTCCTGCGTCAGTTGGCTCAGTTCGAGTTGCCCGAGTCTGTCAGAGAGGAGAACTATGGTCTGACCTGCAGCGGTGTTTGGAGCTATCGTCCTGAACTCTGTAATTAATGTAACATGTACTCAGCTGCAAATGACTGCACGAAGTGTTATGGGATGACTTTGTAGCTATACACTCAGGGTCACTCAGTTTTCACTTGTTGCTTCACCAGTGGTAAAAAACTGTCGATACTTGATATTTGTTTAATACCCAGGATGCACGTAGACAGTATAATAAAGCAAAGTCTTGATATGTGAATGTTTAATTTCCTGTATTGTTGCTTTTAATTTACATACAGATTTAAACATTTTCTCTATTTGTCACTATTTTTTTTTTTTTACTTATGTCTTAAATCACCAGTTCTTTACATTCAGATTATTTTGAGCTCCAAGGCAATAACAAGGCAATAGTCAGCAATATGGAGCCCAATACCTCAATATCAAATGCATAAATATGTATTTATGGAATAAGAAATCCCATATTGAAATTCTGTGTTTATTTTAAATGTAATATTGACTCTGGGGATTTGCAGGCACACACACACACACACACACTGTTAATTATTTAACACAAATCTTAACATTTGCTTTATTCCACAATAACATCATTCCTTATTATGCAAGTTTTGAACTCAGAGCCCTGAGACATTAGTAACCGTCTCATTTGTGAGTGGAAGTGAGACCTCTGGGCCTGTAGAGTCCACTTCAAAAGAAAGCAATAATGTGGTGACAAATAGCACGATGGAAAATCTGCAGCAAGTATCTTAAGAGAAACCACAAGTGTTATAAAGAAATTAAGCAGCATTTTCTGAAAATCATTATGTTTGTGTTCCCACTGTGGCAGTAATATACAGTGTCATTACTTTTTCATGATTTTCCATAACCAAAAGTCATTCCTGTTCTATGGCTGATGTTGTTATGGTCAGAAAAAAATCTTAAGGGACATGAAGTCTAGTTTTATTACAGCAGGGGTTAGTAAATACAGAGAAACAAAATTAAACATACTAAAACATAAATTCTGGTGGAGCCAGTGTCAAAAGAATAAAGACATTTGTCAGCTAGAAATGGTCTTTGAGAAGAAGTAGATAGAAGATAGATAGATAGATAGATAGATACTTTATTTATCCCGAGGGAAATTCAAGTAGAACAAAAGTCATCAAACACCTTCTAATAAATGAATCATTCTTCTAAATATGTGAACATTCATGACAATGAAGCAAGACTGAACAATGAAAGTATTAGTATGCACTTGTGTGAGTTGGTAGATGGCTCCTGTTAGACCTGCACTGAAAGGTTTGAGATTATTCAGATTCAAAGCAGACGTTGGCAATCAATTCAGATTTAAGAATGCAAACTTCACCTAGTATTCTGACAGCAGGTCAATATTTGAATCAGAGAACGTGTGAACAAGGTTTTCCCAAGAGGAGCGGATCTTCAGCAAATCCACCTTAAGCTTATAGAGTCATTTCTGATTACTGCAGACTCCCAGAGATGTGCCGCATTATGATAAAAGGAAGTTCATTCAACCCTTGACACAAGCCGTAAACTCTTGCGTAGTTTTTATTTTTACTTAGATTTTTGTTTTATATACCTCTTTTTGTGTATTCATTTACTTTCTCTGTTTATCTGTGCTTATTTCTGCGGTCAGGAGATACGTAGATAAACAGTAAACAGTAAAACAGTTATTTGCAACATTAAAGACAGAGGAATACTTTAGATGCTTGACACATTTCTGAGGTGTTAATTGTCTCAATTACTTTAGTACAGAATAGACACTATAATAGTATATTGTTACTCATATTATCGTGAGCCAGTGTATTCTTTCTTCTCAGTTCCCTTAACATAAATAACACTGGAGCCTGCATGAGCACATATTGTTGGAGAAATTCTTCCAAAAGACAGAAATTACTAAGACTCTGAAGAAATTACAAGTTGTAGTGGAAATTCTTCTCAAAGTTGAGAGGTGCTAAGTCTCTGAAGAACTTTCAAGCCGGTGCGATAATCAAGTCACTTTAATTCAGGCAGCATGGAGAGAAGGTCACGTAGTGAATGTTCTCTCCAGACTTCCAAAATGCTCTCTCATACATTTCAGTACATCTCATTACATCACAAACAATGAAACACCCCTGTTTGTCTTGCAAATGTTACTCCTGTAAATCCAGGTCTCTCTCACCAAATGGTCCTTTGATCTGTGACTTCCCCCTGGCTCTTCCTATCATAAAATTCAACCCTTTGACCAGGGCCACATCTATTTTATGTCCCCCAAATCCTGTTTCTTTCCCACAAAGTCTCTTTACTTCATGCAGCACGGAGAGAAGACCTCAGCATCGTTTTTCTGGGGGGATACCATCATACATGTCTATGACTACATGTGGACTGTGCTGACCTCATTAAACATGTATATGATCTTGTGTAAACCTTACGTCTCGTAAAATCCTGCGTAATACACACACGTACTTTTGTACCCTGCTCACCTAAGAGAAAGAAAAAGCAAGTTGTTTTCAAATACCATCTGTGAACGTCTATCTTACCCAGCCAAAATAAGTTATGTTCAAGGCCTTGAGAGAATTCTTCCCATAGCTACCAGACATTACAAACTATCCTACAAAAGGTGATTGTGTGCTTTCTTTGTCAGACCTGTGAGATGCACTTTCAGCTGAAATAGATTGACTCTGGAATTCTTTTGGACTTTTTGGATTCTCTACTATCCTGCTTTACTAAATAGACAAAAGACAACTGTTTGTGGTGTCATCTTTTATTTGTTCATTTCTCCATGAGGGAAAACACAATTTCCTCCACGAAATGTACCACATAATTTCTCCCCTGTAAGGGTGAAAAACCTCACTCATCACCAGTCCCCATAGTAGAGGCCAGTACCGCCGTCCAAAGTCTTCTAAACTTCTAAACTCAAGTCTGTGAGTCTCTTAACAGCAGAGGTGGCAGAAGTACACACATTCTTTACTCAAGTAGAAGTACAGACACTTTTGTAAAAGTAGAAGTACTGATTTAACTTAAAGGTAAAGTAAAAAGTACTTTTTTGGTTTCTCTGCAGGACATTTGTACCGGCAGTTTTGGTGCAATTTTTTGAGTCTCATTTTCTTTATTGTTTGTGTTGCCATGATTCCCTTCAAATGCATTCAAACTAAAGTAATGAGTCTGTTTCCCATTTAATTGCTTAAATTCTGCACTACATAATTTCTGACTGACACTGAATGTGAGTTAAAACAAACTACAAAAGCCAAAACAAACTAGTTTCTTCAGCAAAAGTGAGTGATTCCTGTTAAAGGAAGTTTTATAACTAGGTTCGGGAACAAAGACCACGCCTTGCACTCGTCTAATTTCCACTCAAAACTACTACTTAAGCACAACTTATGCATTCACTCCCTCCTCGACTTAGTTCCCCCACTCGGGAACGCTGCAAGAGATACAAAGAGACGGCTCCCCCGCTCAGAGTCTCACAACCCACTAGGTTCCCTCTCACCATGTGGCTGTACCCCTTTAGCCATCCATCCATCCACCAACAAACCCACCTTTCTTCCATCCGTTCATCCCTCACCCTTCCTTCCGAAAACCCCTTCATTCCTCAACCTTCAACCCTTCATCCCCTCACCCCTATCCCATTCTCATTTTGTCATGCATTAATATTGTTTACTCATTTATTTTTGTGTCCTGTGATGAGATGTGGGTCTCCATCAGAAAGTAAATAGATTTGAATGTTAGTATTTAGTTGAGGTGGTCTCAAAAATGTTGGACATGTGAATCTATGTAATAATATTTACCATCTTATTAATTTGCCTTATTGATAATTTGTATTA
The DNA here is from genome assembly GCF_905237075.1 of Dicentrarchus labrax. Classification (NCBI taxonomy): domain Eukaryota; kingdom Metazoa; phylum Chordata; class Actinopteri; family Moronidae; genus Dicentrarchus; species Dicentrarchus labrax. The sequence goes on from NW_026136720.1 coordinate 6,790,877, forward strand.
CTCCCATCCCTTATTCTATTTTTACTCCCTTGTTTTATTATTGGCCTATATTATTAATTTATGCTCTGACAAAAGTTCAAAAGGTCTCAGGTGAAGTTATGAAACCACACAAGAGTGAAAAATGTGGAACAGGGTAAAAAGTGAGCAGTTTTCAGACCACACGGTTGCTTGGGGGTAGTGGGTTTTAAATCTCTGCCACCGCAAAACTTAGACAACTGTTCTCTGAACACATTTGACCAACAGGCAACAACTGAACTGAGGCCTAAAAATTGGATGAGTCACAAAAAACAACTGAAGTCTAATTAAAAGAAACAAGGCCATCAATCTCCAGCCCTGACTTTTTTTTTTTTTTTTCAGTGTCGAGCTTCATGCTCATTAACTGAAGTCAGAAACACTCCCTAAAAGCACTCCCACAGATCACTGGCATTCTCAAGGTCAGGAAGTGTGACTGTTGTGCTTCAGCTGCAGATCACAGTTAACATACCCAGACTCACTTTCCTATGAACTGTGCATGAACCTACCAATTTACCAAGGATGATCTCAAGCAGAGGGTGGATCTGTTTTCCCTCAACTGACGCAAAGTAATGACCAATGAGTCACTCAAACTTGTGTTAACATGTTGTGGTAAAATTGAAAGAGAAGTTTAGATTGTTTAGAATGATGAAGTCCCTGAGGAAATCTAGTAAGTGAACCTTGAGTTAAGAATTTTGTCAGACTACTAATTCTGAGGTCAAAAATCAACGTTCAAGCTTTAATAATGAGTTTTAAAAACATTTATAAACTGCCTGTGAATAATTAGTGTTACGATTATTTTACATCGTTGATTAATGTGAGGTAAAGGGACACAGATAGCCTGTTGTCTGCCTTTGTCAATGGTTTGAGCAGGAGTGATTGAGATGTTTTATATTGTACATAAAACATTTAAATTTCAACCAAAGGCTTTCTGTCATATTAGTACTCTGCTTGCCTGCATCTTCTGTAAATCTGTAAGAGATCCTTTATTAGTCCCACTGCGGGGAAATATGCAGCATTACAGCAGCAAAGGGGATTTCAATTTATACAATATATATATATATATTTTACAAAATGTGTATGACAGTTGGACCCAGTGTTAATTTTGACAGCAAATTCTGATTTAGTCTTAGTCTTTTGAATAACACACCATTTAGTTTTAGTCATATTTTAGTCATCTGAATCTTTTAGTCTTAGTCTAGTTTTAGTCGACTAAATATCTAAGGTTTTAGATTTTTTTGTTTTTTTTATTAGACCAAATATTAGCAGATTTTAGTCGTTAGACTAAATCACGGTGGTTTATCTGATAAAATAACCTTAGTGTGTATGCTAACCTTCGCATGTATTTCTGGATGACTCGTCTGTAAATGTCACTTCAAGTTGGTGGGTGTTTTTCCCAGCGATTTTTGCTCCACACCGTCTACAGACGGTCTTGTTGTCCTTGTTGTCATATGTGAAGTGTGACCAGATGTCAATTCTTCGTTTTCGTCCTAGACCTAGCTCTGACATTTCTGTTGTTCATGAGACATGCCATTGCCCTCGGACCGGGCGCACTGCAAAACGTTAGCGTGTTGCTAACGAGCGAAGTCAACTGAAATCAGCCAAAGCTGTGTAACTAAAACTGTGCAACTAAACACAACTAAATATAATGTAAACAACCTAACTGTTGTGAAAACGTCCTCGAAACTGTGCATAGTTCTGCAAACTCGTTTAGCTGTTGCGCCTGCATTTACCGCGGCTTTTTAAAATGCCTCTGCTGCTTCTGCATAGATCAGCCTACCCTCAAAGATTTGCTCTTTCTTCCCAACTTGTCCCACAAGAAGAGTAGTTCTGATTGGATCTTTTCTCCATTCGTCCCTCCCTAACATTTCCGTCTCATTTTTATTCGCTGACTTAAGTGTCAGTTATATTTCATCACAGTCTTCGTCATGATATCTGACTTTCTATTTAGTTTTTATTTAGTTTTCATCCGTGAAAAAGGTTCGTTGACGGATATTTTTTGTCATAGTCTTCGTCAACGAAATTAACACTGGTTCGACCCCTGGTTGGGAGAACTGTACATAAGTCCCACAAGACAGATATGGTTGCTATGCAGCTAAAAAGCCTGACAGCCCAAGTAGCAACTGGCTCCTCCGCCCTCTCCCCAAGTGTCCAAGGAATGGACACTTGGGGAGAGGGCGGAGAAATGTGGCTTTGCAAAAACAGAATGGCCATGAATATGATGTTTGTAGGCCCAGGAGGGGTTTGCCACATTACTGGGACTGATTGCTGTACTTACTCTTATGATTGCTGATGACCCCCCGGTCATCTCTCACCTTAATGACTTCGCATGAAGAGAAAAGGAGGGACTCTCCGGCTCCTGAAGGATGAGGCCTTTTGTCCTGGCTGACTGCAGGCATATGGAAGAATGCAATGTCTTTTGATATGCTGTGTTAGCCCTTGTGCTAGAGCTCAGATAATCACTGTGAGAGACTAATAAACTGAATTTGACACCTTTGACACCAGGGTCATAAAGTTAAAGGTAGTCAGGATTGCAGCATCAACCAGTTGTAACATCAAGCAGTAGGTAAAGTTACATTCACACACATACACACACCCTATTGGCACTTGGTAGTTGCTAGGATTATTTTTAGTGGCTTGTACAGTAAGCCCCAAGGGTCTGTTTAATTTTACTTTGGCTAGAGTAACCTGTTAGAACCTTGTTGAACACACTACCTAATAATTATTGCCTTTAAATCCCACAAATGCTGTTTACGAGCTTCTGTATCGGCATTTTGCCAACACTTCTCACCAGATGTGTCCTGTTCGTGTCGTACAACCTTCCCTTTTCCCTGGTTGCAAAACGTGCCTTCTCACCACATTACTCAGTATTTCAACGTGATTTGCTCTCTTGACCTTACTTTCCATAGTTCTAACTTACTGCTATGCATTCATACTGATTAATAATCAAATAATTAGTTACAATCATATAATCATGTTTCCCTTCATTGTTACATATTTAATTTTGTAATATAGAATCAACTTCAATCATTATACAGCTTTTTGGTTATTATAATCTTTGTGCATTGCGTTATTCAGATTGAGAGTCCCTAATGTTCCACTGTAGGTCTGGACGATCACCTCTGCTCCGCCATCTGCTTAGTACGTGCTCAATCATCTACACACAGGAAACCAGGCCTTAGAACGAGGGATAGAGTTAGAGTCTCGCCAGTCTGAGCAATCAGACCCCCGTCACCTTTACTTATGTCTGCAAATTTGAGACAATTCTGAACCATAAAGTTGTTATTCTCTTCTTATTCCAAAACCATTTTTAGGGTATAAAAAATATCAAAGCCTTTCTAGGGGTCCCGTATGTCTGTCATTACTGCTACAAAAGCTACATGAATCCCTAGGCACACCAATGCAAAGGTCACTGCTCCATCTGTAATGACCCTGACTGTACTAAGACAAAAACATAGTATGCACCAACTGCAACAGGACGTGCCGTACGCCTTTGTGCTTTTACAAAGAGCCAAGAGCAAGACCTTCGGGCGAAACCTGTAGCAGTACTAGTGATACGATCAAAAGATGTCAAAGATGCAAAAAAACGTACTATGCAGCTAAAAGTAATAGTGTCCCAAGATCACAAGTGAGACATCTGCGGAGAGAAATTAACCTCTGACATACACGATCATCATTGCTACATTCAGCCTCTGCCTCCAACTACGGTTCATACGGAGAAATTTATTTTCTACGACTTTGAAGTGTTGTTGGTCAGCATGACGTGCACAAACCTTTTCTTGTGTCTACCAAAACGCTCACTGGTGTACTGTGGACATCTTATGATTTAAACTGTGTCAGGGACTTTCTCCTGCATTTCAGGAGACCGATGTACCAGAGCGCTATGTTTGTAGCCTATAAAAAATTTTGCGTAGCGAAAATCTCTTTATCCAACACGCTCCAAATGGTTGATCGATCAGTGCGCCCTGAACCCGAGAGCAGGCCGCGGACTAACCACGATCCTCTCTGTGTAGCGTCTTTTATACCCCTTGTCTCCCAAGGTGCGTCCTGTTTGTGGCGTACAACTTCTCCTTTGGATGTTGTAATATAAACCATCTCACCAAGTTACTCAATATTTCAACATGATTTACTTTTGACCTTATTTTCCATAGTTTCTAACTTACTGTTATGCATTCATACTAATTAATAATCAAACAATTAGTTACAATCATATAATCATGTTTCCTTTCATTGTTACATATTTTATTTTGTAATATAGAATCAACTTCAATCATTATACAACTTTTGGTTATTATAATTTCTGTGATGTCCCTAATGTTCAGTTGTTATCTTTTTTCATTACTCGATGGAAAGTCCCTTGTTTTCCACTGTAGGGCCAGACGATGGAAAGCCCTTTGCTTTCCAAAGTGGTTTTAGCGGATCAGCGATCTCAACTCTCTTGACGCTATGTTGACGGCAATGCCAAAATCGAAGGTGTTGCATCATTTGCAAAGAGACAGGTGTCTAAATTGTGTCTCGACAGCTCGTAGGGAAAGTTTGCACAGAGAAGCAATCTGCCTCACACCACCCTGGTCAGCGATCATCTAAGCGTTTAGGAAGGAATGAGAGGATCGGGGTGGAGATGCCTGACTTTCGGACTCCTCCAGCCTGTGGTATGGGCAAGGGTCTGACTGGCTCTCTGCCAGGTCCTCATCCTGACAGAGCCCAGAGGCGGAAGGCGGGAGGAGAACCCTAGTCATAGTGGATTAGGGGAGGGAGGAGGCCTCTGGGTCCTTGGGCACGGGGCTCCAGAATATGGTGATCTGTCTCCTCTTTGGAGCGCCGGGGGCAATGGTGATTCTTGAAAGATGGTAGCGTGATGAAACTGCGTTTTCTGAATGCTGGGCTACTTGTGGTTCCTATAGTCTCTAAAAGTAGAACAGGAGCCAGAGCTTTCAGTTAACAAGTTCCTAGTGATGGGAATTCCGGCTCTTTTTAGAGAATCGGTTCCTTTGGCTCAGCTCACTAAAAAGAGCCGACTCTTTCGGTTCCCAAGTGGCTCCTCAGATTTTTTTGTTGCTTAAATTAATTTATTACCAAATTATGTGTTAAATGAATATCTAATGTAAATACATGCATTATATCAAAAGTTTATTATTTATATGGATTTATTAATATACTTAACATGGAACAGAGGGCTACAAAATAAATTATGAAATACAAAAACAAAGGCCCATCTCAATTAGACAAAAAGCTGCTCGATATGAAATTTTTAATTTTGCACAGTCTACACTCTGCCTTTGAACTGTCTATCACATTAAAATGTGTACACCTTTACTACGTTTCCTGTCACTCATTTTCCTCTCCTTTCCAGTGTGTAGTCTATGTAGTGCCGAGTTGTCTCGCTCTCTCCCACCCACCTGTTCGCGTGCTCACTGTGCCGTGTGTGTCTGTAACCCCTCCCCCCCCCTGCTGCTCAGTGTAGATACACAGACGCCGCCACACATCTTGACCAATCCTATGGAACCAGCTTACATTTTGTTCACCCTCTCCACATTCAAGAGTAGGCTTAAGACGTTCCTCTTTGATAAAGCGTATAGTTAGGGCTCTACTGAGCTCCTCTCTTCCTCTCTCTCTCTCTTTCTGCACTCATTCATGTCCCATTAATGCATGTCACTAACTTCACTTTGTGGTATCTGAAGGCATATAAATTTAAATTACCTTTTGTTATAAGTTCAAATGATATTTTGTCAACATATGCAGTGTTAGTAGTTTATGAGGTTAAATGACGTGATTCTTACTATGGAATATTCATGGTCAATGGCCTCTGACCTACCCTGATAACTCCCGTCTCCCCTTATCACCTTAAACGTCTGGATTGGAACCCGATGTTTCTTTTGATCTTTTGGAGTAAACAACAGACCTATACAAACCTATGTTCGAGGTGAAATAGAGAGAGTTGTTCATTTGGCTGGATGCTCTCCAAGCTCAGCGGTGCTTGTATTGATGTGGAACTTTTTGTAATAAACCCTTATATAAAACCAAGGCGGTGTCAGCGGACTTCTCTTCAAAACATCTTCACATCATCACTACTTAATATACAACAACTTCTTCCCTGGAGTTCTTGTGCTTTCTCGTCTCGCAGGTTCTCATGGATCCTGGTGGAGCCTCCTGCCATGGTCCTGCTTGACTGCCATTGCTAATATCACTGATATTGTTGTTGTTATAATTATTACTACTGTTATTATTACTACAGTTCAGTCAGCTATAACTCACATTTGGAATGTTTATTAAACAGTATAGCATATTTACATTTTGGCGTCTAGGCTCCAACCTCATCACTCCCCGCAGATATGTTTACAGAGTTTATGAGAGTTATGTTTCCATAATCTAGAGAGGTGCTAGTTCTCTGAAGAATTACAAACCCAGTGTGATGAATCAAATTCCTTTGCTCATGCAGCATGGAGGGAAGACCACAGCATAGACGTTCCCCCTCTATACTTCTAGAATGCTTTGCCTCTAGAAGTCTATGTAATATATATAATATATATGTATGTTAATAATGTAAATAATATATGTTAATAAACATTCCAAACCTGAGTGCAACCCCTCTGTACATCCTTGAACAGGACACAGCTGTTGCCCTATCTAGATTCCTTATCTAAATTACATATTGGCATTTTAGGTCTTTCACAATGGTCCTGTGAGTTGACCCGACTGTGACCAACTGCTGACCTGTCATTCCCTACCATAAAACACAGCCCCCTAACCAAACAGTATACAAGATAACTCCTCCACCTAAATCATTCATCTACCGTGTCGTCATCATCTTCTTCATGTTCATCATCATCAGTCACTACTATTAGTGTAGTTGTTGCTACTGTTGTTGCTGTGCACCTGTCTGTCTTTCTGTCTCTCTCTCTCTCTCTCTCTCTCTCTCCAACTGGTCGAGGCAGACGACCACCCACCTAGAGCCGAAGGGTCTGTCCTAGGTTTCTGTCTCTTAAAGTTTTTTCCTTACCCCTGTCGCCAATGCTTGCTCATGGTGGGAACTGTTGGGTCTCTGTAAATAATGTTATAAGGAGTTTGGTCTAGACCTGCTCTATTTGAAAAGTGTCCTGAGATAACTTTTGTTATGAGTTGGCGCTATACAAATAAAATTGAATTGAATTGAATTGAATTAACGGGTGTCTCACATATCAGAGATGTGGTGGGTTTCTTTCGTTGTGAATTCTGCATTTCTTCTTTTTTGCTCGTGTCAGGAACAATGTTGTTGTTATCGATGTTGTTGATGACGGTTTTCGATTTCGATCTTCACGCTTACATGGTGAGTTTCTTTCTTTCTTTGTTTTTTCTTCTTGTTTTTCCATCAAGTTGGGTTTTTTTTACCCATTCTCGGACGCAGACTGGTTATAAGGAATTGTACGGAGTGATTTCCACACCTCCCTTTTTTCTCATTAGTTATTTCATATATTTTTTTTTACATCACACATCGATTACATATCTTACTGTGTGTGTGTGTGTGTGGGTGAGAATGTATGCGTGTGGGTATCTGTGTGTGTGTGTGTGCGCGTGGGGTTGTGTGAATGTAACTTTGTATGAATGTAACTTTTATTTTACCTATTGTTCGATGTTACAATTTAATTGATGCCATGACCCTAAACTATTTCCTATGACTGATTTCATTTAACTCAATGACCCCGCCCCCTTCATTAGGTCAAAGGTCAGCTGTCAAACTCAGTTTGATGAGAAGTGTGGAATATCTCTCTCTCACACTTTATGTCTGAGAATGCAGCACAGTGCTAGGACTTCGATAAACTTTCATGGACAAAAAACAAGATAAGGCTCACTTCACCTTTTTGTTTCGTCCAGAACTCAGCACAATGTGTAATTTTTTTAGTGTTGGATGTGACCTTCAAGCAGGGAGGAAGATACAGTCTCCCCCACTCTTCACTCATTTGACCGTCTCTCGTATTTGTGTACATACTCGATTATTTTCAGTTTCTACCCATCACATTACATTGCATTGTTATTTTAAGCTTAGATTTAGCAAATGATGTTGGATTGAGGGATACACTGTATGCAAGTTTTAATACATTATTACATTTAACTTCTAATCAGATTGCCTTGTATCCATTCCTTTCCTCTACAAACAATACAATACACCTTCACAAGTGTTTTAGGACTCATCTTTTTATCAGTAACACAAACAGTTGCAGACAGTGAAATTAAACAGTTTATTTCAGATGACCTAAGATACAGTTAGGATGTTTCCAGTCACCTTCCTCACCCCTGAACATACTGAACAAGGCAGCAGATGATTTTTGTGATTTTCTGTAGGAAATGTAAAAAAACAAAAAAAAGAAATAATACAGTCCATAAAAAATAGATAGTTCTTTCAGTTTCTTATAAAGAAATAAGTTGCAAATATTGCAGGAAACTATTCATATGAAATTCATATTATATGAAAATATTCTCAATGTAAAAAATATATAAATACATGAAATAAATGAAAAAATACATGTAGGAAATATACAGTTCACACACTTCTTCGTCTTTCGGTCATGAGTAATCGCACCTGAACTGGATGACATGAACATTGACAGATGTGAAATCAACTGAAGATTTTGTGTGAAAATACGACCCATATTATAGAAGTATGGCTTTTAAGAGCATATATAAAACTAGCACTTTACTCCTTGAATATAAAGTACAAAAACACTAAGACATAATTTCTGTAACAATCTCCAGGGGAATCTTCTCAAACGAAGAATTTCAGAAGATAGTAATTCACCTAAAAGCTGTCTCTGTTGCTAATGAAACTTTCAGCTGTCATGTTATTCATCAATGTGGCGTCTGTGTCCTCTTCTTGTATTTCTTCTGAAACTCTTCAAAGACGCTGGAGGTCTTGCGGTCAGGACGCAAACTTAGAGGACAAGACCTCTTCTCAGGATCTGGATACCACGTACCTACGGTGCAATTCATTCATACTAATTAGGACAAACTGTAATCTTAATAATAACCACAAAATAAAAAAATGAGATAAAGTTTTTAATTGTGTTTGTTACCTCTGTCCGTTGTGACAGTTGTGTTGGGGGTTTTGTCTTTTCTTTCATCAAGGCCAGGCTTATCTGAAAAATAAAACAACAAAAATAAATATATTTTCTTAAAACAAAAGCTTTACAGAATACAATAACACATGAATTATAGACAGGAACCCCTCTTTCACATTTTGAAACTACAAGATTCCTGAGTTTGGCTTTCAAACATATTGTCTTATGAGGAATAATTCTGCGTTGAGTCTGTTCATGCATGACGGGTCCAGATAAATCACCACTGTTAACACTAGGTTGCACAATTTTACTGTGCATATTTTAAAGTGGGCTGCAGTTAACCCTAACGAAAACACAACAATTCTTATGAAAACATAGCTATGAATATTATACATCTACTTATATATTTACTTTTTATAGTCATTTACTATCTTTGAATCAGGTTGACAGGCACACAGACGGTAGTTCTCTTGGTAGTGCTCATATACTCGTGGTATTTTAAAAGGCTCCAGGATGACCCTGGAGAAGATCTGGAAGTCTGTACAGTGAAAAGTAATCAATCAATATATCAATTGTAGATCAACTTGTCGTCTGGTGTATGTGTTCCACTGTTCAGCTTGTGGTCCAGAAGATCTTCCTTATCACACTATATATTAACACGACTGCTACGTTTACTTTATAGGTGAATGTGACAAATTCCAAATTTACTTATATTGTTACATAGGTTCTGAAATCAACAAATTCTTTCATTGTTTTTATTTATATTGTTAAACTGCTTTTTATGATTTTAACGATTAATTCTTGTTGAATGTTGTAGCTATAGCTATTATTTCTTAGTGTGGTGTTTTTATTACCTTTTTAACTCATGTGAAGTGTCTTTGAGTTTCTTGAAAAGCACTCTATAAATTATATGTTATTATTATTTATTGTTATTAAAAAGGCCATGCCACTGGTTTTTTAGGGATGCCCGCAAAAAGTCAACTTAACCCTCAATGCAAAGAGTCTTAGTCGATCCACTTTTAAATTAATAATCACATAAAAACAAAAATGGCAAACACCGTGTGGGAGCTGTGCCTTGTCACAGATCTTTTCTCTTCTAACAGAAGGAGTCACTTATTGTGGCGTATACTACTAGCTGCTGCCACTAGCTAGTTAGTGGTCCTACTAGCAGACTGTACCCGCTGGGAGCTCGAGGGGGGGGGTTAACACTACTAGTATAGGAGCAGGACCCAGCAGGGAATACTGCCAAGGAGAGCACAACTGAAATGGGCTCACAGACTTAATGGAGGCCAGCTGATTTACAGCAGCCCCGACCAGGACAATGACCCTGGGGATGAAGACACGGGGGGGTTCAGGCTGGGACAGGAGAGGCATGAAACGGAGGAAGCGGAGCTAGTTTGTAGCGAGTTTATTTATCAGTAACTGTTAATGTTATATGTCATCCATCGTATCAATAAGTCCGTAAGTATTTGGAGGAGGTTTTTATTCTGTGTTGAATTAAATAAACTAAACATTCGGTCTCCTTGCAGGTTGTTCAGACAAATTCAGAATCATTACCGTATAACCGCTTTTAAACAAATTTTAATATGATAAAAAATATTATGACTTACCTGAAACAGGGTCATTGGTTTGTTTTCCCTCGTTGGATCCATCTTTGAAGATGAAGGTTTTGGGTAACACACTGAACTTCAGGATATTGTTCCCCTTGGACATGACACGATAGCTTCCATTGCCATTGTTACTTTTTTCATCAGCAGGCTGTGTGATTGCATCCTTCTTTGTCTTCTCTCTGCATTTGAGTTCGTTAGAGAGGGACCTCCTCTTCTTCAAACTTAGGCAGCGCTTAGTTTTTCGACTCCAGGTGCTCATTTGAGAAGGAACTGGCTGCTTCCTACAGGTGGCGGGGCCACCCGTTTCATCTTTCTTCAGACTCCCCTCAGATAAAGAGGCAATATTGCACTTCTGTTTTTTCAGTTTGCTTCTGTGTCTACTTTTATTTGGTACAAAATGTCTCCATTTTTCGTAAATATATGGTTTGACTGAATGTTCCTCTCTCCGGACAGTTTGGCAAGACTGTTTCTTCAAGGGACTAAGATATACATTGAGAATTTCAGAGGGCCTTGCTACTCCGTAAGACACAGCCCCTGGGGGTGAAACATATCTTTTTCTGCTGCCAATCGAAACACACTTGTTGCGTGATGCTGAGCCAAACAGTACCAGCTGTACCGATGTGACATTTGAGGCTAAAGGTTCACTATCAGTTGCATCAACTACAACCTTGCCACATCTTGAAGGCTGTGAATCCATGGATTTGGTTTTGTTAGATTTCTTAAAGAATGGATGAAATCTATCATGACTGTCCAGTCTCTTCTGCTTTCTTTCAACGGTTTCACATTTACCATTGTGGCTCAAAGTTGTCTGGAGGGCAGCCGTCACACTTATTTCAGTTTCCGATGATGACTCAGCCACATCTGAAGATGTCAACTGAATCTGTCCACACGTCTCTGCAAGGCCTGAAATCTGGCTGGCAACTTTACTTTCAGTGCTGCAGAGAGTTTCAATTTCTTTGCCACCACTGACTGACTGAATTTCAGTGTCACTGCTGATGAGATCTTCGTCTTCTGTGTCACTTAAGCGTAAAATGCATGACAGGGTACTGTTAATGCTTACTTTGGAAATGTTCTTCGGTTCTTTGTCAGACTGATCATTTTCACTCAGCTCAGACTGACTATATGTCATAATTTGATTGTTGATGTTCTCCCCATCCTCCACTTGATTCTCTCCTTCCATGTGAAATTTGCTGGGAGACCTGATCGCACACAGGTTTTCTTCCTGTGTGCGATGTACTGCCATCTCTTCCCCACCAAGGGTCTTGTCAGTGCAATCTTCAACCCTTTGCTCGTTGTTGCACTCGCATTTACTGGAAGATTCCTCTGACGCACAAATGATATGCAACCACTTTGACAGGCAGCAAACCTGTTGTATTGGCAGGACTGAGTTCAGTTTTGAATCATTCAGTGTGACATCCATTGCCTCGGGTAGCTCATCCTGCACAGAGCTATTCATGACTATCTCAGGCTGAGGGTCAGTGTCCATACTTTGTGGCATCTTGCGTTGAGCTTGCTCAAAGATAACCATGGCCTCTTCTGGAGGCAAAACTTTGATTTCAAATGAGTAATACGAGTCACTGGAATCAGCTATTTCTGTTTCATTAGGAGAGGCAGCTTGTGTAGAAGTGGCTTCAACAGCAGAGGCTTGTTTTTCTTCAGCTGAGTCAACTGGTTCAAGCTCAGTTTGCGACAAGTCCTTGTTTGGTACCTCATTTGCAGCCTGTGCAAGAAAGCTGTTGACTGCCCCGTCCACATCTGGCTGGCTGTGACTCTCAAGCACATGAAGATGGTGTTTCCAAGTCCACGGGAAGCCAAACTCATTATCAATGTCATCTAACTGCTCACTGACATTCAACCAAGATGATTTGTAGGGCGGTTCTGAATAAACTTCATTATCTTTGAGGACATGGTAGCTTTGGAGTTGCTTCAGAGAGCTGGGCTTTACTTGTGACAGTATGACAGAATCTTGTGTTGTATGTTTGTGGCAGAATTCCTTAACATCAGTGATCAAACCCCTGTACCAGCCTGTCTTGAGCTTAGTTATCAGGTTTTCAGTGTTGCCATCCCAAAACATGTTTAGTAATCTTAAAGAATCAAACATTGTAGAACTTGGTTTGAGTTTTGACTGGGCTTGTTCATCTTGCTCTATCAACTTAGTTAATGTGACATGTGTCCATGGGAGTGTTGGGACCTGGGAAAGCTCAGGAACGCAGGCCTCTGGCTCAGTTGAATTCTTACTTTGACTCACTTGCACTTCAGGGGTTACTGACTGATTAGCACTTAGCTTAACATGCTGCTCTACTTCCATGTTAATAGCTGGCTCAGATCCTGTGTCCTCTGCACATACATTTTTTTGTGACCGGTGTTGATGCCCAGCTGAATCTGGAGATGATGCAAAGCTACTATCATTGGATCCTGCTGAATGGCTGATAATATATTTGTTGGACCTTGTTTGATTTGGGTTTTCTGGGTGAAGAGGAGATCCATGTCTCAAATAAGGAGCTGTTATTGTTGCCACAGCTGGTGAATTAACATATTTCTCAAGGCTCCTCAAAGACCCATCTGTTGCAGCATGCTCCTTGGATTGATTGATCCAGGAAACAGGGGTATGCTTGCTGGCAACCTGGTAGTATTCCTGTGACAATGGTTGCACAACAGCAACAGCTCTTGTTCCCATGCAACCAGGAGATGAGTGATTCGAGGCGTCATTTGCCTTGACTGATAAGATAGCTTCAAGTATGTCATGATTGTTTGCTACAGATGATTCTGTGGTACTTCTCTGTGATGAATTGCTCTCAGGCATCATCGATTGAGATTCTTTCTCTCCATTTCCATTTCCTGTTGCTTTGACGTAGAAGACATTTGGTACAGAGATTTGCTGTGGTGCAGCCACACTCTGCTGTGTTCTTGACATGTGGGTGGTTTTAGAAAAGGTTAGTGCAAAATTGAGGGCTGAGGATTGTGAGGCATTTGAGTTATAACTTTCAGTGACAGTCCTTGTCACAGGTTGCATATGTTGATTAGACTCCGTCATTCTGACCTCGCTGGCAAGCTGCTTCCCTCTGTAAGTTGAAGTAGTATACGCTGGAGGTTGACCACCTGAGCTAGCAGGGAACGACTTGTGTAGATCCTCCTCGATTCTTGCGATCATCTGGTATTTGAACATTTGCTCTTGTGTATGACCAGCAGGGTTTATGGTGGTCTTGTCCCCTTTGTTTTGCATTGAGTTGATGTGAACTGGGTATTTCTGAGTTCTCACACTAAGAAGGTGCGACAGTTGTTCAGTTGCGGATGAGTTTGTAGTAATGCTGTTGTTCCTGCAAGACTGCAGGGCAGTCTCATTATAACTAGGTGGGGGTAAGGAAGGAATGAATCCTTGCTGATTGCCATTTTGTCTGAGATTCTGGTTATGAGCAGTCTGTCTGCCTCTCTGTGCATTAACTATACCCTGTTGGTTCCAATGTGCTGAGAGGTCTTGCTGAGGGTATGTAGTGTTCGCTATCGTTACATTGGGTGAACTCTGGGTCGATGACTTGAGGAATCCATGGTTGGGATGAAAATTTCTCTGACTGGCAACCTTATGTCCATTAGTGTCCAAATGAAGATTTCGACTTTGAGTATTTGTGTATGAGTTTTGCTGATTGCCAGCTGACACATTCATATAATAAAATCTAGACTCCCCTCCAGCTGGCTGCTGACAAGAAACTGCCTGATAAGGAACTGCTGATGTCTGCCAATTTGACGTCTGTCTGTTAAAGTGTGGTGGCCGTACACCTGTGTTTGATCCTGTGTACTGGTATGAGTTATTTGCTGCCGCAGCTTGCGGATTCCACATTGTGTCCTGTTCAACATGGGTATGCTGAGCGTTTGTTTGTGGGGATCGTGAGGATGGTCCAAGTTGTCGGTACTGTCCATTAATCCATGCACAAGGATGCATTTTTGTCATCTGTGTAGGAGGTTGCAGAGGTGACCTTCCTGAAAAGAAATAGAAAAATGTTAAACGTCGTAAGACTCATTTATGCACTGACAAAATGTTGACTAAAAAATCTATTTGGTGGTCAAACACACCCATGCCCAAACTTATTAAATTTTTTTTCATGCTCAAGTCCCTTCTTTTTCAGCCATGGCATCATGACTCTTGCCTGCTCCTTCTGCTGCCAAGATGCCAAACAACTATACTATTATAGCTCCCTTTTTGAGGTCACAATGACCTTTGATCTTTGGGTCAGAAGTGTCACCATATAATTGTCTGACCATATGTGAAATATGGTCACAATAACCCCTTCTTCCCATCCACCCATCTCACAGCCTCTTCAGCCTGCTGCCGTCGGGGAGGAGACTGCGGAGTCTCCGGGGAAAAACCAGCAGGCTCAAAGACAGTTTCTTACACCAGGTGGTCAAGAGACTCAACTCCCTCCCTGCTCTACCCCCACTCCCCCCTCTGCCCCCTGCCCTACACAACACTACCTCACCTGTTTACATACTTATTTATTTATCCTATTTTTATTTTCATCCTGTAAATACTCAAGTGCCCTTGATTGTTGATTGTTTATTTTATGTCTTGCTGATTGTTTATTTTATGTCTTGTTGATTGTTTATTTTATGTCTTTTCTATTTATAGAAAATGTATTTCTATTTATATTGCCTGTTTGCACTGTGGGCCCGAGAGGACTGAAATTTCATCTGTGCTGTATGTTGTGCATGTATAGCATATTTGACAAATAAAGCTGACTTGACTTGACTTCTGTTCCAGACTGTTCCAAACTGTTTATTTATCTCAGGATTTATTTAATAGTCAAGAAAGTTTCTTTTGTGTCTGAATATATGAATATTTCTAGAAGCGTGAAGAACATTATCAAAAAAACATTCGGCTCTACTAAAGCGTGACCCTTCTCTGCAGCATCTCTGCCTTTATACCATGGTTTTGTAGAAAGAGAGGGAAAATATAAGTTACTTTGTTGCACATCTAAATATACAGAACCTCTTTTAAAACACACATGTTAAAGTTAATGATCGTTTGTTGCAGAACTGCCCTGTAAACTCATTATCAAATGGGCTTTCCTAGCACCGTGTGGTGAAGAGCCCAATCCTAAAGCTACAACAACAGTAGTTTGTGTGTTTTCACAGATGAGAACCTACTTTAAGCAAGACTACACTCCGATAACCTGTTAACCTCATCAGAGGCTACTCTGGGATACAGGGAACTGAATATGTGATAAAGAATCGATTGTGTGCCAGCTGATGTGTTTAGTTTACTCAATAGGAGGAGTATGGAGCTTTGATTTAATGTGCTGATTCTGATGCATGAACAATAGAAACAGAACTAACAGGAACTGTATACACATATCCACTTATCTTACTTCTGTCTCATTGAACTCTAACAATATTATCAGTTATTTTTTAATCAAGCAGTGTGATAGGACATCTGGCCCATCTGAATGTTTTCAACCACAACTGCAGGACAATGAATATGGTTAAAAAAAGGTTATGTCTTAATCATTATAATTCTTCTGTAGCGTGTTCCCTATCTAATAATGCCTATATGACTACCATGCATACTACCTAATATCTCTCATGAACACTAAATCTCTTCTCGAAGTTTCAGCGCATGCGCACGGTGGAGTAAAGTCAGAAATATGTATACCCGTCAACAGCAACTAGACTTGTTTTCTTGCTTTTCTATTGTAGTTGATAGCCCAAAGTCAACATAAAAACACAGTTATGCCCTTTTTGGGTGCACACGCGTGTTTCTCGCCGTTTCCCGTTTGCAGAAACAGCTGGTGAAACATTCTGGGAGTAAAAACCCCCCCAACTCCCTGCCAGGTCGGTGCATCTGCATGAGCTGGCTCTCCGTACCGCCCCGTTACATATGGTTTCAATCACTTCACATGCTGGTTTCACTTCAAACTAAACTTACTTTTAAATCCAGACCAGGTCCAACTTTCCGTGCAACAACATCCGGGAGTCGGAGTAGAAACCTAAATAAACTCTTCTTTCTTTTCCTTTCTTCTTTTGGACGTTCATTCATCCATCGTTTTTTTTTTTTTTTTTGTTTAACTCAATGTGGCGATCCGGACGGGGTTGCCTAATCCTCCCCGGCTGTTGGTGTATTTAGATGTAGACCTCATCCAGCTCGTCCTAAAACACAACCCAGGGTGTCTCCTCCGCTCCGTTAACCCACGAGAGTGACGACACCCGCAGGAGGCGGAGCTCGCCATAGCTGCACGCTGAGGGCGCGCATGCGTTCAGATAGTTTAGAAATTAAGTTAACTAAATCTGACACTTTAAAAGATTGTGCTGATTTTACACCAATTTGGTCAAATCTTTGTTGTCTATACACATAAACTTGATTTGATAACTTAATATAAACTCCAATGAGAGTTTCTCCTGGCTTTAGTTGCTAAAAGTGGGTGGAAACTGAAAGAGAGTTACAAAAAAAAACTCCATTAGAGAATCAATCATAATTCTTCAAGGCAAATTCCACTGTCTACCATATAAAGTTGCTCTGGACATTCATTTTCAATGTTTTAAAAAAGTGCTCTCCGTGTTTCAAAGTCATTTGTTTTATTCTCCGATGTGTTTCACTGTGGAGGAGAAGAGCATTTTTTCCAGGTAAAGCGTGTCCTTTAAGTAATGGTTGGTCCACAGAGGATGCATGAGCAGTGTTTGATGCCTGAGGTGACCACACGGCCAGTCCTATCTCTCCATAGGGCTCTGATACTGATAAATACGACACAATAAAACACTTGTTAACATATGAAAGCATTCTGTCCAAAGTCTGTGATATATTCTACACAAAAAATAAGAGACATCTGGACTCTCTAGTGACGCAGTCACAGCTCAGACTTTTCTATAGTCTGTTAACATGGGTGTGGAAATAAAAATAGGCAAGGCATTCTGCCGCAGGCACATGAACTACAGGCACTGGTGGTGTGGACTGGACATGTTACAGACTATAGTGAGAGACCACAAACTCCCATAGAAGGTACCCAGAAACAGATAACAAAGAGAATTCCCAGCTTCCCTTCCTGTGCAAGGTTTATTTGCAACAAAACAGAATACATGCAAACCGAGTTGTCTCGAGAATCAACGGACTTGGAACAATGCCCTTGTCTGGGCATGTCTGATCATATCTGCCACATCATTCAAAACAATTAGATAGATACTGCATTTAAAAAATTAAAAAATCGTCTGGGATTGCAAGTCTGAATCCATGGTTACCAACCAGTGTAGCTGGTTTATAGGAATAGGAGGTATTTTTCCTAGGAACTTTCTCAGTCTATTCTGAGGTACTGAAATCAAAACATTAACAAAAGCATGCAGAAACACATGTAAAGTGAGTGTTTACATTCACATTATAAATACATACTGTAACCAGATCTTCTGTGTGTGTGTTGCAGTTACCTCAAGTAACCTCAGCTTGGGCTGATCGTGTTTTATCCTATCAAAGTGAGTTCTCTTCATCAACAGGGGTAGGGTACAGAACATATTGGGACTCAAACTCAACTCTGGTCCACTTTAAAAACTAATATTTATATAATATCTTTTGCAAGGGGAAGACTAAGCAACACATTTTGCATCTGTTTCATTGCAGATGCTCCACATACACTATATTCTGGTGCAGTGGTTCTCAACCTGGGGTTTGCCAAATGGTTGTGAAAGATAAATAAAATATTTTGGCAAGCAGCACTGAATGAGACACAGGAAGCAGCTCTCACCAGGCCCATTTATCTCAGTTACATAAGACTGTATTTATTATCTATTATTGTGCTTTTAGGCCTAAAGCTTACACGTTGACTGCGAAGGTGCAAGTTATTTTAATAAATATAAAAACAGGAATTAGTTGTTGTTCTGTCGGGGTACAAAGCAAGAGACCACTGGTCGAGTGAAACAAAATTATTGTCACATGACAGACGTCTTAGAATCTGCTAAATATGTATATTCATATCCAAAAGCCACTATGTTACATTGCCTGTTAGACTAATTATACTGCTGTTTTGTTGACAGTTAACAATAAGTTGATTCGTCAACTATAGATATATAGTCCTTTTCAGGGACATATAATTATGTGCTTATTTTCCTTCTGTTCCAAGAAGTTAAAATGAGTTAATTGCACTTAACTGGACGAGCCTTAAGGTAGTTGTAAAAATTGTAAATGTGCCACTATTTGTTGCCCAGTGGTATGTGATGTTTTGTTGTATTTGTCTTTTCCTCAAGTCTGTTCTTGCTTTGAAACTACACACTGCCTGAGTCACCAATGCACCACAGCATGAGAAAAGCAAGAGAGAGGAGAGCAGTCCCAAATAGGTCTCCGAGGGCTGTCAGGTAGGGTATTGAGTAACTGTCGGGATCTTTACCCCTCCGCCATAGACAGTGGACCATACAGTCGGCTATACACAGCAGGGAGAATACCTAAGAGACGGAAACAAGTTAATGAGTAAAGCAGCAATTAAGTATGCAGAGGAAAAATGACCACATGGCTGACTTACCTGAATCAGGGAAGCAGACAAGAAGGCAATAGTGAAGAGAGGACTGGGCAAAGTGTGGCCTCCTTTCATCAGGTGTATAGTGTGAATGAAGACGAGCTGACCAGGAATCACCAAAAGAACCAGAATCTGAGCAGATCTGTGGTTTGCTCCTGCCATGACAAAGCTGAACATCAGATAGTGTGTGTGTGTGTGTGGGGGGGGATTACGTGATGGGGCAACGTGTTTATTTAAATGTTTTGACCCATAGATCTTTACCTGAACCTAAGAAAGTGCGACAAGGGTTGTAACAGCTCCTACGGTCTTCAGGAACCTCTCTAGGTGAGTAATTCAAATGCAAATTGGTAGAAATACGACTGGACTGTATTGAGACAAGGTTTCCTCCAATACCTGAACAGGAAAGAGAGGATGGGGGAAGGGTCAACGGTAAGATTATTCAAGAAGCTTTATTTATCCCGAGGGAATAGGCCCTATTCACACCCTGGAACATTACATGTCCCCTCCTTACATGCAAATACAGCATGCAAGCATTTCCATTTTTTTTTACACAAAGAATGAAATAACTGTAATGGGATAGTTTTTTGTTTTGTTTTTTAAGTGGGATTGTATGAGGTACTTATCCAAAGTCAGTGTAGACAGAGGCCTAGTTTATGTATAGAAGGGAAATTGATATTCTGATTCCAATTCAGACACACTGTTCCTTGGAGGAAGAATATGTATATTATATATATAACACAGTCTGTGGATGGTATTAAAGATAGGATTGCCTCTGATTGCAAATTCCATGATCACATCGAATGCCTGGCATTAACTCGTCTGCCTGTCTACTGTATACAAAACATTGCCACTAGGGGGAAAATAGCCCAAAAGATTACTTGCTTATTTCCAAGCCTTTTAAGATTCTCCTTTTAGAAAATAGTCAGTTAAGGCTCAGTGAAGGAGCAAGTCGAATTCAGTATCTAGGAGAGGGCTTTTTGAGCAGAAAGTCAGTGAGATTTATTGCCCCATTAAATTCTTTCACATCAGATAATGCAGATTCCTTTGGGGTTTCTCCAGTAGGTACTTTAAAAGTTGTTTTTTTAAGTTAATTTGTTGACAAGAGGTCCAGGCCTTTTTGACTTTTTTGTTACTGCACTCTTCAGAAAACTATTGGTGACGTCCATATTTTATACAGTCTATGGTTCAAACACCTAGCTGCTAAATGTTGGCTTGTGAGGCACACTTTAGACAGCGATGCAGCGACCAACAGACAAACTGATGTTTGTATTGTGGTGTCTGGAGGGGTTATACGTTCAAATGACATCTGGTCAATTATGCAGGATCAGTAGGTCATGAGGCCCAACATCACATCCTGTTGAAATTAAGTTAGGAGCCCCTCAATCTTCCCTTATGACATAAACCTTTAAGTACATCGGTATTAGAAAACAGATATATCTTCCCTATTTTTCTCACAAACAACCGACCTATAAAAAGTCTGTGTTGGACGCATAGGTACAGAGATATCCATTTAGCTGGATGCTCTCCAAGCTCTCGAGTGCTTGTATTGATGCTGGACTTTGTTGTAATAAACCTTTATATACAATCAAGACGGTGTCAGCGGACCTGTCTTCAATACATCTTCACATCATCACTACTTAGTATACAACAGTATGTTTACGAGGAAAGAAACAACTCAATGTATTTTATTTAATGCCAATTTTACAAGAAGACACACATGATTAAGAATTAGCATTAGCTGTTTTGCAAAGTTTATTAGGTTCCTCCTTACTTAACAACTCTCATAATTGCACAATTTTTAAGGGGAACATCTACTGCTTATCTTTGTTGACCACCACCTCCGGATGTGGTCTGAGCAATCGGATCTCAATGTGTCCTCACTATGTCTTTGGGTGCACCTGTACTAAGAGCTGTCCACTTGTGATCGGATCACAGAAGATGCATGCCGGGTGTAAACAGGGCCATATTTGCAAACATTGCATACATGTCACATGCACAATGATTTTTTTTTTTTCTGAGAGGGATGATTACATGTTTTTTTTTTTTTTTTTAGATCTGTATCTGCACAAAAGTGACCCATAAATGCACTTTCAAAAGAGAGCAACTCACCATTTATAACTGGAGCATAAACTAGGATTCCGGCAAGGTTTGGATCTGACACAGTCTTGTCCAGAATAAGTCCTCCAATACTAAAAGAAAAACAAGGAAGAACGCATTTTTAGAAGCTCTACTTATTGTGGTGGTACTACGAAACATTAACGAAAACACAATCTTGGTTCTGTGCAGGAGAACATTTTGAAAGAAGTGCGATGCTGCATTGAGGGAGTTAAAAAACCATACAACCATCCAGTGGTATCCCCTCTACTCTCTCCCTGCTGAATAATGCTAAAAAGTCTCACTGAACATTGAACTTCAAACTATTTTATGAAACTGGTATAAAGAAGCCTTTTTAGAATTTAATCTGTGCATTGACTTCTGATATCAACACCAGAATCCTGCACTAAACTATACTTAATGAACAAAATGTTGAAGTGGTTGAGTCTAATTGGGCATTATAATTAAAAGGAATACAGATAATTCTGAGTAAAAAGAAAAAGACTGCAGGGTCTTTTTTGTTGGAGGAGCAAAGTTCCAGGTTGACATTTCCCTGATGACATGGTTTCATAAATCTTTATTGAGTCAGTTTTTGCTTTTTTTGTGTGTGTCTTGCCTTTTTGTAGCTGTTGTTTTTATTGCTACTGCAGCAGAACCAATCGCTCCTCTGGGACAAATAAAGGTCTTGAATTTGAAGAGAGACATCTTAGAGGTCAAAATAGAGGCTTATTTTATGTTTTTATTTTCTGTTGTACTTAAAACCTTTTATTTTTGCATAACTAGCCGCTATTATCTGATCATCTTATATTCTCTGTCATGTCAAATAGGTTTAATCCATTCTGAGCAGCATTTTCATTGTTTGTCTTGCTAGTTTCTTGATAAGAAAAGCTCTTGTACAGAGATCTCAATGACATTTAATATAATGTTTGACTATGGGGTTGACTGATCAAGTGTGGAATACGGTATATATGTGTATAGTAACATATAGTATGGATGACAATAGAGTTTAAGTCTTGTTCTTTAAACAAAATTATTAAATTCCCCCATTTCTGTACTTTGACAGAGAGTGATGGATTATTTTATTAGTGCTTAATTTTAAAAATCAGATCCTGAACCTTTTAATGCAAAGGATGTACTCAATGTAAATAATCTGAATAAATGTCAGACTGAGGTGGTTTACCTGCTGATGACCATTGCTGTTACGATTGGTTCCCAGCCTGTGCGGAGCAGCATGTGACTGGCTGGATGTTTTGAGGCAATTACCACCCAAAGAGGAATCAGGCACAGAAAGAACATATCCACCAGGTACAACACATAGGGGTACAAATCTGTCAAGAGAAGAGGTCATTATTTATACCTTTATTTTACAACCAGGAATCAGCATAAAACTACCCCTAGGATTCAGATTTTTATGGATGTGTTAGTACCATCTGTTGGCCAAAAGTGTGAACTACATGAGTCCAAGGACGACCAGTATATTATTTTTGTGTGTGTGTGTGTGTGTGTGTGTGTGTGTGTGTGTGTGTGTGTTTTACATATTTGTATTGTATTAAATTGGCCTACCAGACCATCTTGTAGTCGTTATCTCTCTTTACCTATTAAGGAGAAGAACCACTGACTGAAGCAGGCCAGGAAGGCAAGAGTGATGAGATCCCCAAAGCTGGCTGCCATGGGTGTTGCCACGTTGTCAGGGTTGATTCCCAATCGTTTGGAGCCCATGATCACTCCCACCATGATAACACCTAGAGAGAGTTACAGGCAAGGTAAAAGTCTAGGCCAGTGGTTCTCAGCCTTTATTCATGAATGCACCCCCGCTGTGGGGTCAAAGGTCAAAGTCATTAAGTTATCATTTTTTGACATAAGGTATATCTCTATAATAAGTCCAATGTCGAATTTCAACTTGAGAGAGAGGATCTACTTCTTGTCAAACCAAAAAGTGACAGGTACCACGCCCCTTTTCCCTTTTTGTTAAATACAAGTACTCCGCAGCGACTCTAGGGGTAGCTGTTTGACAAAACTGGAAAACTGCATAGTATGCCTTTAAATCTCAGGGTGAACAAAGGACAGAGGTAGCGTCTAAGTACAAAGACTGCAAAGAGACCACCATGCTAAAATAAAAGTTTTACGTTTGTGAAAAAGGCCTCTGTCTGCACCGAGGAAGAGTATGTTGAATGTACAACGTACACAGGCTCCTCCAAAGGAATCTCTGAGAGAAGAATGGTCTTTAGAGCTGCGTGGATCGTCTGGATGTTGGGGGTTTGCGTTCAAGTATGAAGCGGGCGAGCTCTGGTTGTACCAACGGGGTGAGGATGAAAAATAGGATTTGATGAAAAATGTACTGACGCTGACCTCCAACGACTGGGCCATGTTGTGGCGGGTGATGTCCGAATGTCCCTCGGATGAGGATGAGGAGGTACCCTGTAAACAAGTGAGAACAGACCCTTCCACCTATGTACCAGAGTCCAGTGTCGTTTCTAAGGCTGTCTGACAGGCGAAGATATCTGGTTCCAGTCAATGGTTCAAACGCGCCACTATCCGAACATCTAGGGAGAAGCCTCTTGAGGAGGATTCAACTCACAGACACTCGGCCAACGGCTCCATCTGTACCCTCAGCACTGTTTTGGAGGAAACCCTGAGCCCTGCCTCTCCAATGATGTACGACTCGTCATGCTGCACCCCTGGTTTATACGCAGAAGAGACCCAGGATTCGCAGGTCTCACCCTACGATTCCTCTAATCCTGGAGGGGTGATCCAGAGCCCAGCCTCTCCACCACCTCAGAACTCGGTCTGGGTAGACATGGGGGATTCCCTGCCTTCCACTCCTCCACGGCCTGCACCAGAGTTTCCAACCCTCTTGAACCCTGTTTCTTCCCGACTTCCCTGTGGGGTAAGGAAGAACCGGCGGATGAAATCGATGGCCGGCTAATAAAAACAGCCGTGCTACATCTGCTCGCCATCACCGTCAACATGTAACGCAGTGCCAACTGCTACGGATGTCAAATCAGCCACCCCAGAAAGAACATCCGTGTTTGGAGCCGTTAGACGATGTCTACTACAGTACCAACTTTCAAGGGTTGATGAAGATGCTTTACAAGCTTAAATTGATTCCTGAAATTCAGTGTCTGCTGAATATGCACAATCTTCCAACGGATGAAGTTAGAGTCAGGGCCGCTGCAGAGATGATTCTACACAATATGAAAGATGTGGATGAGCCCTCTGACAGCATGTTTGATAATTTAGGTGCCAAAATGATATGTATGCAGCTCAATTCGGTCACCAAGTGTTGGGGTTGGTGATTTTATAAATGAATATTTTGAAAATGAAAACAAAGAAAAAATACAAAAAAATAAAATAAAAGGAGGATTGCCCCACAAGTAGTGTGCACTCTCATTAATCCTGTACTTTTACAACATGTGTTTTATTACTATTCTTTAAATTTTTTATACTCGTTATTAGAACTGAAAGGTTTATCTTGTACTTTTATACCATGTGTTTTTGTATTTGTGACTATGCAAACCTCTAATAAAAATAACTTGTACATCATATTTTTCTCTCATTCAGTTTTCAACATGTCTGAGAAACGTTTCATGAAAAAAGTGTATTACTATCCTAGCCATCCTGGGAGCTTTGGAGGTGTAGAACGGGTACGTAAAAGTGTTGAAGATGAAACATGTGAGAGGGTGGGAGTTGAAAATGTCAAAGACTTTTTATCTGAGCAGGATGCTTACACTCTACTCAAACTGGCCAGAGTACATTTTATTAGAAACAGAGTTCTTGTACCGCGCCCTTTAATCCAATTTCAAGCAGATCTGTGTGATATGCAAGCTTTGTCAGAATATAATGATGGGTATAATTATTTATTAACCGTCATAGACGTGTTTTCCAAGAAGGCTTATGTATGAGCTCTGAAGAGAAAAACAACCGTTGAGGTGGTGAAGGCTTTTGAATCTATTTTTGAAGAAAGTCAGACGCCTGTAAAACTACAAACCGATGCAGGGAAAGAATTTTTTAACAAGAGTTTTAAGGCTTTGATGAAAAAACATGGTATCATTCATTTTTCCACAGCCAGTGACCTCAAGGCCTCTGTGATTGAAAGACTTAATCGTACTTTAAAAAGTAGAATGTGGAGATACTTTATGGCAAACAACACCATGCGCTACCTCAATGTCTTAAAAGCCGCACCATTAGTTTGAACAGCAATTATTTGGTGATTAGAGAGTTTTGAAGATGCTACCAAAGATCCTCATGGGTATTTAATAGTAGATCTCACGCCCACCTGTCCAGAATGGCACAGACTGAGGATGGGTGTACTTCCTCATCAACAGTCAACAGTGTATGTGCCAAATTCATCAGCCTAGACCATCATGTCGCCGTGTATAAAGAAATGCTCCCTTACTCACGGCTCTGTATCACGCTACACCCAAGAAGCGTAAAGACATTCTTAGCCACGGTTCTCCAGGCTTTATTCAGACGCTTTGTGAGATTGCTCTAAATCTTTTGAAGGGTAACATTCCTATGTCTCCATCTCAGTTAAAAAAAACTGAAAAGGCAGAAAAAGGCCATCAGACTTATGGCTAATAAGAATGCCAGTTTAAAAAGCAAATGCCAAAATCTAAAGAAGCAGTCGGGCGGTTTCATTTTACCTCTCCTGCCGGCCGTTGTACCTATGATAGGAAGTCTTTTAGGGGGTATTGCTAGAAGATAATTTATTAAAAGTGTCTTTGAAGAAGATGCAGAAACTGTTTCTCGTCTCACCCCATCAGTTAAAACATCTCACTCAACCGACTGCATCTATCAGAGAAACAGCAGAGGAGGATTTGGATGCTAGAATGACGGATGTATTAAGTGAACAGGGATCGAGTTCTTATGAAAAAATTAAAAAGTACAACGCTTTACTGCAAAGATATTTTGCCTTCTCCAAGCAGGATAAGAGAGATGGACATCGGGTGACTGACTCTACAGCAGGGGCAGGAGAATGATCAGTTTGAGCTTTTAGATATGGGGTGCCGTTTGTAAAGCGGCTCACGCTGAAAATAAGAGCAACATTTTGTCACATTTCGCTTCAAACAATGTTTAAAGAACTGGTATGAATTTTTGAGGGTCACTTATTTGCACTGTTGTATATTAAGTAGCGATGATGTGAAGATGTGTTCCTCATGAACTACTGACCCTACATATGTTGACAAGAATATCACTTGAACTTATAACAACATGTAACTTAAATACAAGGCCTTCAGATACCACAGCACATTTACAACAATATCGTGTGTTTGTTGACATTAGAACAGCTGTAGCAAGAACGGGAGCCGGGAGGAGTAGCGGCAGCCCGCTACACAGTGGAAACTGGCACCGCATTCAGGTAGTTTAGTAATCCACAGTAGTACTGTTGTGTAGGAACCCTGACGTTTTGGCACCTCGAGTACCATTCAACACTAAATGTTTCAATCACAGCCCTACGTTGTATGCGCCTCCCTGTAATTCACTCACTCTGCTCAGGCCGTGACTAGCAGAGACAACCATGTTGCTGCTAATCAGTGTGCTTGCAGCAGCAGGGCATTATAATTCATTACTTGTGTTGTTGTTGTTGTTGTGAATGTACAGCAGGCTGTAGCCAACGATATATAGCGCAATTCATTACTTATGGGAAACGTTTCAAGAGCAACAGGCTTCTCCAAGCAGCACAGCACAGGGAGAAGTGGGTGTAATGCGGAAGACGTAGCCAGTCAAACCAACCAATAGAAACTCTTCTCTCGTCCAGCGTAGGCCCCGCCCATCAAGTGCAGTTGAACTCTCAAGCAAAGAGGACTGATTTGCAAACAAAACTTTAGAACTTGCAAGCAAAGAGGACGCAAAATGGTCGTATGTTTTTACTTACAAACATTAGTTTTGATTGAAGTTGAAGAAATATGTTCTCTCATATTTTTCTTTCAATTGCAACCTGTTCTGTTTTGATCTCAAAAAATGTTTTTGATTGCCACTTACTCTTTTTTGCTCTCAAATCTCTTTTTTGGTTTCAAATCTATTCTATTTGATTGAATAATAAAGGAACAATATTCTCTCCATTTGCGAACATAGCCGGTGGTAGAGGTGCCAAAAGGCTATCACACTTGAACCATTCTCCAGGGTACGTACCCATCATGTAAGATATGGGAGGATCAAAGAGTAAATGTGTTTGGCCTCTGGCTTAAAATTCAAATCTTTTTTGAGTATCGTGAAAATTTAGATAGTTATCAGAATTAATCTGTCTAAAATGACTTTCCATCTCTTTTTTAAGTATGTTTACGCCTGCATAATATCCCCCTCTAAACTTTTTTGTATGTACTTCAGACTCGGTCTCGGGTTCTTTGGGCTGTTTCCTCCAACGAAAGTAGGCTTCATCCTTTGGTATGTTAAACCAAGTGTGTGGATATGAAATCTCTGTCAGGGCAACCTCCCATTCTCCTTCTAAATCAATATGTTGCGCCAAATCCACCCTGTAACTGGCGATCGTGTTATCTTTGAAAACGTCTAAGCTAGCGTTGGAAGGCAGGGTGATGAAAAACCCCTTATCCTTCGGACCGTACATGTTGGAATGATGCACAACTCTCGTGTACACCTAGGTTTTTATATATTTTTTAAAGCGGAAACCTTGACCCAGCTGTTGAATTTTGCAGGCCAGTTTTTCCAGCGTACAAAAGCTTGCTCTTCACCTCTGACGTTACGTCGTTTCAATATGTCCTCTACAGCGTAGACTTTGTCTTTACACGTTTTTACTTTTTGCAACTCTGCCTCGTAAAAAGAACTTTTCAGTTTGTAAACAGGTGGTTCACGAGGAATGCATTAGTGTACTGTGAACACTTCGCCCGCAAAACGGTTCACACCTCTCACTTTTGATATTCTGACTTGATCCCCCTTTTTAAAATTCATTTTTAATTCACTTCTCTGAGTGGCCGAGGATGTACCGTACAGGTTTTGAAACACTTGGAAGGCATTCTCCGTGGTCACTTGCATAGGCTTCATTTTAATACTGCGGTGATAGCTGTGATTATAGCTTTTCAGCAAGTCTTGTAAGACATTGAGGTAGCGCATGGTGTTGTTTGCTGTAAAGTGTCTCCACATTCTACTTTTTAAAGTACGGTTAAATCTTTCAATCACAGAGGCTTTGAAGTCACTGGCTGTGGAAAAATGTATGATACCGTGTTTTTTCATCAAAGACGTAAAACTCTTGTTAAAAAATTCTTTCCCCGCATCGGTTTGTAGTTTTACAGGCGTCTGACTTTCTTCAAAAATAGATTCAAAAGCCTTCACCACCTCAACGGTTGTTTTTCTCTTCAGAGCTCATACATAAGCCTTCTTGGAAAACACGTCTATGACGGTTAATAAATAATTATACCCATCATTATATTCTGACAAAGCTTGCATATCACACAGATCTGCTTGAAATTGGTTTATAGGGCGCGGTACAAAAACTCTGTTTCTAATAAAAATGTACTCTGGCCAGTTTGAGTAGAGTGTAAGCATCCTGCTCAGATAAAAAAGTCTTTGACATTTTCAACTCCCACCCTCTCACATGTTTCATCTTGAACACTTTTACGTAGCCGTTCTACACCTCCAAAGCTCCCAGATGGCTAGGATAGTAATACACTTTTTTCACGAAACGTTTCTCAGATATGTTGAAAACGGAATGAGAGAAAAATAGGATGTACAAGTTATTATATTAGAGGTTTGCATAGTCACAAATACAAAAACACATGTTAAAAAGTACAAGAAAAACTTTTTCAGTTCTAATAACAAGTATAAAAATTGAAAGAATAGTAAAAAACACATGTTAAAAAGGAAGGAGCAAATAGGTAGGAGGGGGTGTTCATTCATCTGTTGTCTCTGTACTTAGTTGCTACCTCTGTCCATTGTTCATCCCTTGGGTCAGAAGGGCCGCAGTACCTTTTGACCTTTTGATTTGGCACAGTAGGGGGCTGGGAAAGGGGCCTGAAAAGGGGCGTGGTACCTGTCACTTTTGAGTGCATAGATCCCTCTCTCTAATGAAGAATCCTGAGATCATGGGTGAAGTAGAGAGGGAGAAACTGGGACGTCAATAAGGTTTGAATGGATTTAATAACGATGTGTGTAGGTGTGTGATGCACTTGTCTCGTATTACGCTCAAAGAAAGCTCAAAGAAAGCTCAAAGACATTGGTTCAAGGTGACAGCAGGTTGTGTTTCTACCTTGCAGCAGTGAAGCCATGAAGGCAGTAGAAACACTGGCTGAACACAGGAGCACTACGTGATTGAAGGGCATTTTTCCCTCTGCCATCCAGCCCAACACAGTCGCCATCAAAGAGGCCAACAGGCCGAGCACCGTGGCTTGTAGCTGTAGAAAGAAGGTGGTAGTAAGAAAATACCCACAAATTGTGGTAAATTGCCATAGAATTCTGCAGATAAACAGGAATGGTTGATTGGAAGATTAAATCCACACAATTAGCCACAGATTTGCTCTGTAATAAAATAATGTACCTGCTTGAGCGCCAGGTTGCCAATGATCAACATCCATTTTTCTCTGGCAGTTTCCATTTTTCCTGCATTCACCTACATATACAAAAGGAAAACATCTACATTTTCATCACAAGTGCGAAAACTCGATTTACTGATATGACTGAAAGCTGCAGAGCTACTACATTTTCTCTGTAAAGACTATGAGTGTATGTGTGACAGATATTTAATCAAGGGTTTAAAACTGATCTGAAAAAGAAGAAGTAATTAATTAATGACAGCATAATCTCAGCACCAAGTCGTGACCTAAAAAAAGGTGACCTTAAAGGATGAGACTGGCGTTATTCTATATTCCATGAACACAAGAAATTGACATCATGATCTCTGATGATACTGCCATTGTGTGTGTCAGATGGGAACAATCAGGAATACAGAGAGGTAATAGCTTACTCATAAATGCCAGCAAGACAAAAGAGATGGTGGAAGACTTTACATCCAGATGTGAACATCCAGGGTTTGGACACTGAGATGGTGACAACTGATAAATACCCAGTAACGATAAACTGAACTTAACAACACATGTCGTGTACACAAAGGGCCAAAGTTGTCTTCATCTACTGAGGAGACTACAGTCTTTTGGTGTGTGGACACTGTAAAAATCTTTCTACAACACTGTTGTGGCATCTGCCAACTTATATGCAGTAGTCTGTTGGGGAACTGGAAGCACGGAGAGGGACAGAAAAGGTCTCAACAAACTGGGTAAGAGGGCTAGTTCTGTCCTGGACTGCCCTATATACTCCGTAGAGGAGGTGGGTGAGATGAGGATCTTAGCCAAGCTGACGTCAATCACACATAACACCTCTCACCCCCTGCATTAGACTGAGGGGTCCCTGAGCAGCTCCTTCAGCAACAGACTACTGCACCCTCAGTGCAAGAAGGAGTACAGTGTGGAGCGCCACCGCAGGTCCTTCATCCAAACAGCTGTCAGACTCTATAACTCAGCAACCAGTGAGTAGCACTGTTTGTCTATGTAACTTCTGTCAACACTGATCACAGTCACTTTTTTTGCACTATTTAATACACTATTTGCACTATTAGTACTGTACTGTTTTTACACACACATATATAGAGAGAGATAGATAGATATAGATATATACCATTTCCTACCCGCACATTATTAGTATTAGACCAATACTGTATATTCATAGCCCTGTTTACAGCCTATATTTCCACTAATCTATACTACTATATATTATATATATATGTATATACATATATATTTATCCCAATGCTCTACCTCCTGCTAAATCACGTCTGTATAAAAAAAGCTGTACATAGTGTATATACAACTCTTACTATATTTTTTCTATTTTCATTATATCTTATATTTTTCTTTTTTTTTTTAATTTAATGTGTATTTTTCTTACCTGCTGTGTTGTATCTGGAGCTGCTGTAGCTAGTGAATTTCCCCAGTGTGGGATCAATAAAGTCTATCTTATCTTAACGCCTCTAATC
Source organism: Dicentrarchus labrax (assembly GCF_905237075.1). Taxonomy (NCBI): domain Eukaryota; kingdom Metazoa; phylum Chordata; class Actinopteri; family Moronidae; genus Dicentrarchus; species Dicentrarchus labrax. Next base: position 6,822,087 of record NW_026136720.1, read on the forward strand.
TTATTAAAAACACCAAAGCAAACAACAACAAACAACAAATGGAGAGTAAAACACTACTTTCTTACCATGACTGTGACACTCAGCTCTAAGCCCTAAAACAGATGGTTTTTAGCAACATTAACTCAAATAGGAGTGCATCTGTTTGAAACTATTGTCTGCTGTGGATTAAACCACCCTTTAGACCCTAAGACTAGTTTTTCTTCCTTTTTTAATGGTAATGAAGGAACATCACCCAGTGAGACACTGTGGCACATTGATGTGTTTTTAATTGTTTTGGAGTTCTATGACGGACAGGAATAATCTTTGACATGTTAGTGAACAAGAATTATCATAATATTTGATCATTATACACTCTTCTTTTCCAGGAAACCATCTTTTCGGGTTATCTGAATTGTCAGACTATTGTTATTCATTTTCCCTGCAGGATATTGTACTGGAGGTTGATCTCCTGCTGTGGTCTTCGCAGGTCTGTGAGGAGTTTCACATGGGGACAGAAAACCCATTATGCAAGAAGGCAAAAATATAATTCCTAGAAGGTAGGTAGGTAGGTAGGTACCCACTGGATTTATTTATTGTGTGTATGTGTGTGTTTGTGTGTGTTAGCACACTCACAGCAGTCGAGAGTCTAGAGGCCAGAGTCATTTCCAGGTTCCCTTTCATGCCTAATACTGCAGGGACCAGGATGAAGATCTCCGTGATTTCCTGAAACACGTCCCAGTTCTGCCATGAAAACACACAGAAGGTGAAAAACAGAAGGTGAACCACAGACACACAATGAATGAATCATTTATATTTTCAAGGTGATAAAGTAAACACACCAACTTTGAAATTAAAATCAGTTTTGTTTGGTTTATTTTATAATTCCCGTGTTTCTCAATGCCAGTCCTTCTTTCAATCTGTCTCCACAACATTAAAAATTTCCTACATTGACTCTTCTGCTTTCTTTCCTCTCTTCAATTTTTAGAAAGAGAAGAAACGATGACCTCACATGGGTTCACAAGAACCCATGGTGACACATGCGGGTCGTTCCTAAATCGGAAGGTTGTGGGTTCGATCCCCAGCCCCTGGTGCCACATGTCGAAGTTGACCGATGCCATGCATCGGTGTATGAATGTTAGTTTCTGTTCGATGGACTTTACCATCACTGAGTGAATGTGTGTGAAAGGGTGAATGTGGCATGTAGTGTAAAAGCGCTTTGAGTGGTCGGAAGACTAGAAAGGCGCTATACAAGTACAGGTCCATTTACCATTTACGTGTGTCACAAACACTTTAAATGACCTTGAATCTTTCATAAGACCTTAACCTTAATACCTTAACTCATTAAGTTCCTAAGTGACATATACAAAACATCCTGGTGTGGTGGTTTTATGACTGTGACAGGAAGGGACAGAAATAAAGGAAGTAGCTAAATTCAAAAAGCTTGTTTTTTTGTTAATAAGGCAAGTTTAAACCTATTTAACAATTCTAGTCCCTTAATAGTATGTCCTGTATTGTCTGTATTTCATTTAACCTGTTCTGACCATATTTCCTGAACAAAATAATATAAAACAATAATAATTATTAGTAATAGGCCACTTAATTAATTTCACTGTTTCAGTTATTTAGGATTATTATATACCCTGTATATTTAAAGAAATATAAACAAAAAATAATGTCAAATTATTTAGGTATTAATAAAATATTTATTTACCATAAACACCCATTGTGACTTATATGTCACAAAGCAAATATGTTCTATGAGTTCCACTTGTTCTGCGGTATATCCCCCATAATTTTCCTTCAAGGAGTAATGGGTCTGGGTTCCTATGGGTTAAGAGCTCATCTAAACTCTAAACCACGTCTTTGTCCTCCTCGGCTTTCCTTTGTTTCCTCACCTGAACCACTTCGAGCAGCATCCCGGCAGAGACTGTACCGAACCCGGCCAGCAGAAATGGCACCAGTATCTGAATCACTATGGAGCAGACTGTCTCAGCTGGTGCGCCGGAGCCATCTGCATCCTTTGCTCTCATGGATCCACTGAACCTTGACGCTCTGTACAGTTTATTTGGGAGCAAAAAGTCTGTCTCAGTGTATTCCTGTGGCTCATGGGGACTGGTGTTGACTGGTGAAATATTCCCATTAGAGCTAAAATGTTGTGGGCCTCCAGATTGTTGATATGAGGACGGATTGGATCTGTACTGTTGGCTGGTGCCTCTGTCCACAGAACCACTTGCAGGCAGTTGCTCATCTTGTGACTTTGGGACAACCATTGTGTAAAGTTGGGTTCTGGCAGGATGTTATTCCTGCTGCTCCAGCTCCTGAGAAACAGTGCAGTAATAAGAAAATAAGCATCTGATAATGAGTCCCAGTTGTGTGGTTGAAAACTAAAACAACAACAATTTCCCCATCTGGAGGCTGTTTTATGCAGCAGTACGCAATAAAGACTTGCTGATGCATAACAGTAACAATACTAATAAAAAAGTAAAGCCAAAAGCTAAGCAACAACATTTAGTTAAGTTTTGTATCACATAAACAAATACTGTGATATGACTTATTTCACCTCCATGAAAAATCAAGCGTGCAACTTTGGCATGTAGAAAGCTTGACCGTTGAATGAGGCTGTTTCAGAGTCATCTGACAGCACAGATTGCCTGCATTATCATTCTTCATGCCTGATTCCCATCTGCAACACTGAGGCTGTGTTGTCTGACAGAGACAATGCACTTCATTTGAAATTCTTAAGAGATGACCAGGTACCAAATAGCTGAAGTCATCGAGTTGCAAGCAAGGAATTGTCCAAAATGTATAACTGTTTTTAATATAATCTTCAAAAACTGGCATAGCAATACTTGGTGTTTATAATTCAATAACCTGCTTTATACTATTGAAAAAAACAATCTACAGTTTGACAGTTAAGAAACTAAAACTTTGATGGATATATACATGCATTACCATGTTAAATTTCCATAGTTATGATAAATCAAACAACTTATACCCAAGAAATGGTCAGAAAAGTTACAAGCACATTGCTGTTGTGAGCCAAAAACTTGCTAAATGATTCAAATATATGTAATATTATCTATAAGGAGACCTATACTGTTGAACCCATCTTAAGGAAAGCGCAGAGCATCAGACATCACAACACTGTATAATATAAAGGACTCCTGCAGCCAGGCTCTTCTTTAAGAGCAGATGAGGACAAAAGTGAGAGAAAGTTTTAATTATCGTATCAAATTAATTTGCAGTGCTGAGTTTCTCTTTGGGTCTCTCTCTAGCTCTGTTCACACACATACTGCTATGATCTATGTGTCAATATGTACAAAGATATATATATTTGATTTGACTGTCTAAGCAACATTTGGTCTACCATCAGGAGTAGAATAGCAGAATAAACAAGTTTCTTACCCTTAGGAAGAAGAGGCATCTATTCTCACACTCCACCGCTAAGCGTGACTCTTCCTCATGGCTTCTGTCCTCCTCTGAATGGTGTGCTGAGTCTCCAGTGTGACATTAACCTACCCCCTTAAACATGCACACACACGACATAACTCTCACTCTCTCACCACTTCTATCATATACAGAGCATGCATTTTTAAATACAGCGACAGCCTATACAGCCTGTATAAGACAGACGGCTGACATATGCAGGGTTGGGAGGGTTACTTTAAAAATGTAATGTAATAATTACTAAGTATCACGATATTAAAGTAACCTAACTTAATTACTTTCTGTTATTTTTGGATTACCTCAACTCCAGATATGTTAATAAAAACAAGAGAAAAGAAATATAAATAATAATCAGTCAGTGTATTTTTAAAGAAAAAACGCAGAAAAACCCAATTTTTACAAAATGTAACTGTAATCTGATAAAGTTTTAATGGATTACACTTTTCTATCCTAATTACAGAACTCAGTTACATGTAATCCATTACTCCCCAAGCTTGAACATATGACATATACTGCAGTAGTAGGCCTTTTTTTTTTTTACAAATATAAAAAGTGAACCAAGAAAAACATTACAGGACAAAACCAACCATATAATAATATTCAATCTATCTATCTATCTATCTATCTATCTATCTATCTATCTATCTATCTATCTATCTATCTATCTATCTATCTATCTATCTATCTATCTATCTATCTATCTATCTATCTATCTCTCTCTCTCTCTAACCAGCCAGCCTTCTCTTCTGAACTCCATTTCCCATGAGCACTAGCGGCCATTCACAAAATCATGAGACCCATCATGGGACCGTGTCGCCTCACCTTCTAACAGCGGTGTTTTGGGTCACCTATGCGGTCACTATGGCAGTGGAAACGATGGCACATGACTGGGAGTTTGATCGTTTCGACGACGGTTCACAGAGTAAGTTCATTATCTAACGTTACTCATCAAAACATGGCGACGTGCTAAAGTTAACTAACATTACATTAGCCTTCAGTGCTAGCTTCCGCTGCTAGCCACCAACCGGGGGGGGCGTCTATTTGCTGACGCGGAACAACTCCTACCGTTGGTTGCAAACAAACACTCGTTAAATAGACACTTTTAAAAAGTATGTCGCTTATTATTTACTTGAATAAACCGTGCAGGGAGTCCAGGCCCGCTGTACTACAAAGAGTAACATCGCTGCATGAAGTGACAGCGACGTTATCTAACATTAGTCACCGCCTGCAGCCACACAGCTGATCGGTCTGACAGCTTAATGACACTTCAGTTCATAGTCAATAAATATATATGTATAAATAGCGTGCTGTAACACCGTCTTTATTTCCATTAAAGCAGACGAAGAGGGAGCACATGTGGTGGTAGTGTGTGTATTCAGAGCTCCTCTTGGGAATTAAAATGGGTTTGGATTTTTATTTTCTGCACATTTCTGGCTCCTAGAATTCATGTGCAGGCAATAAGACATACATGCACTCTTTATTTTCCACATTTGAGCTCAACATAATGTGGTTTGGTGATGATTGCTGCTAAACTCGCATTGGTGTTTACATCAGGCCTGCTGAAGTGTCCCTAATTAAACTCTCCACCCTACAGAAATACACACAGAGGTTCAGCTGAAGAACTACAGCAAGTTTCTGGAGGACTACACCTCCCAGCTGAGGGGTATCGAGGAGGCACTGGATGACTCCATTGGGGATGTGTGGGACTTTAATCTGGACCCCATCGCCCTGAAGGTGAAAACTACTGGCTGAACATTAATCTGAAAAAGACTGGCACTGTTTTTACACAGTTTAAACTTGTGTAATTTCCTTCTCTCTCTTCTCTCTTTCAGCTTCTCCCTTATGAGCAGTCGTCCATATTGGAGTTAATTAAAACAGAAAACAAGGTAAATAAAGACAGACACTGTAATTATTTATTTTTATGATTGTTGTTTGATAAAGACTTTTTATTTTGTGTGCAGGTGCTGAACAAAGTCATCACAGTTTATGCTGCTCTGTGTAGTGAAGTGAAGAAGCTCAAGTACGAGGTAAGCACGGTGTAAACAGCTCGCTCTATTGTGAGGTTTGTCCTTTTTTTTTTTAATCATATAGTCTCTCCTAAAGGTGTAAACAAATACAAGTTGACATTGTGTGTATTGTTGGGGTCTAACAAATGTGATGATTTAATTTCATTCCTCATAAAACATTTGCAAAGATGGCTAGCTTGCAATCCTTCCTGCCTTTGCTCGTGCATTGCTCCATAATATTTTGGTTTATTTATTTATTTATTTCTCTGGGACAGTGCATATTAATAAACATTGCCCCAAATAAATTAATTGATAATATTGGCACAAAGGATAATTTCCATCTTTAGTCTCTGGCCAGGTGTAAAATGTAGCACCCTGAAATCAGTGTAAAATCAAAACAATAATCATAATATAAGACATGTTATTACAGTAAAAGCAGAACACAGACGGATATAAACAGAAGACAGATATAGACGCCAATAAAAGCAGCGCGAATTCTGGTTCAATAATACCGCCACTTGTTGATCAGTGTCACGTCATTGGTAGGACTGTGTTTTGTGTCACCTGCTTGCATAGCACTCTACATTACTACTAATAAATGTTTCTTTTATGTGTCTCATAAACATGCTGGTGAGAGTTTCTTCTGTTTTTATGCCTTATGTTTTTAGGTTTCAATCTTTGTTATTTATTTGTTTTTATTTATTCTGTTATTTTTATGATATTTTATTGTAAATTATTTTTTTGCCTTGTCCAATTTTTTTTATGCGTTGTTTTAATTTGCTACATGAAGCACTTTGGGCTGCATGTTTGTCTGAAGGCTACTATATAAATAAAGTTGAGTTAAAACTACTGGAGGTCTAAAACCCCAAAGGGGAACCTTCTCTCCCCAGATGTTGATGATGTTTGTGTTTTTCTGAGAGGTGCAAACTCTGATTCTGTGGCTTGAATTTATCTTCACTTGCAGGCAGAAACGAAGTTCTACAATGGCTTAATGTACTATGGAGAGGGAGGTAATCTGTCAGCTATTCCTATTCATTCTTATTCTAGGTTTACCCTCTGTGATACGAAACGATTCTTAATAAATTGATACAAATAAGAGGTATATCTGCATTTGTGTTACAGTGTCTGACACCAGTGTTGTTGAAGGAGAGTCCCAGATTCAAATGGGCAGATTCATCTCATTCCTTCAGGTGGGTAATGAATCATTTCTGTCATAATCTGGTTTATTGAAGTCCAGAAAACACTGATTGTTTCTCTCCTCCTCCTCTCTTTGTCCTTTTATAGGAACTTTCCTGTTTTGTGTCAAGATGTTATGAGGTGGTGGTCAACATTGTTCATCAGCTGGCTGCCCTCTACAACAGCAACAAGTAAGATCCATCAACTGAAGCAAGTAATGTTACACAGTGAATGTACTGGTTTCATTGGATGAGCACCTGTGTCAGGATGTAGTGTATTGTGTAGTAACCTTTTTCTATTAATTTACTATCTTTGTGTCATGTTGACAGACACACAGACTGGTAGTTCTCTCTGTAGAGGCCCAGCTATGTGTTAATGTTAGTTAATCATACCATCAATTGCAGATCAACTTTTTATCTCGTGGTCCATCAGCCCACAGTGTCAAACGAGCAATTATGCACCTCAGATTCAGACAAAACAACAACGTACAGACCGCATTTCTGATACTAGGTGCATGTTTTTCTCCTCTCATTTCTTAGAGGTGCAACAAAAATCATTGAGTCGTCAGGTGTCCATTTCCAGGTAGGTTTTTAAGATTTCATTCTTTTTTTGTATGTCTTGAGTCTGTACTCTCTATTACTCTAAATGTTTCTTTCTGTTTTGCTTTCCATCTGCAGGTCGTGTACGAACACCTCGGCGAGTTGTTAGTGGTTCTGCTCACACTCGACGAGATAATGGAAAATCACGGCACGCTGAAAGATCACTGGAAGATGTATAAAAGGTTAACGCACACGACTATTGCAACCAATGACCTCAAAGGAAAATGAATGAATGAATAAGCAAACAGACAAAGATGTCAGTAATATGAATTAAAATGCATCCCAATTACTCCTATTTTACAAAATTTTATTCAAGTATGACATGTTTTAAAAGGCATACAAAGCAGGATTTTCAATTGTGTTTTCTTTGTAACAACACCATTCAAACCAAAGAGAGCACCTTTGATGAAGCTACATAAAGACAGTGGGACTTTAGCAAGAACAAAGCATTATGTCAGAGAAATTAAACATTGTTTTCTGATTGTTTTGTTTTGTTCTGGTACTTTCTAATGCACAAATAACCTTTACCTTAACTAAAATATATGAAGATTCATTTGATCTAGAAAGCATAGCTAATTTGGTCTTTTTAAACCATATAGTAGTTTATGCTATAGAGCGTCTATACAGGCTATTGTCTCTCTCCAACAGTATCCTCTGCTTGTAGGTTGTTGAAATCTGTGCACCATAACCCTGGGAAATTTTCCATTCCTGAAGAGAAGCTGAAACCATTTGAGAAGCTTCTGCTCAAGCTTGAGGGACAGCTGCTGGATGGCATGATACTGCAGGTGACTTAATTTCATTCAGACTTTTATTACGTTGTAGAATTTCCTGAGGTTCAGATTTTTGCTGAAAAGTCATAGTTTTGTCCTAATGTACAAACAGAGATCAACATTCATGACTGTAAGCATGGGTCACTTTGGACTACATATCCTCTGAACACGATTAACCTCACAACTGTGTGACAGGCCTGTGTGGAGCAGAGATTCGATGATCCCGGGGAGGGAGTAGCTGTTGCCAAAAACAGTGCCTTTGCCGAGGAGTTCGCCTTCAACATTCGCACCATATTCACCAATGTTGAGTCCAAAATTGGTCAGTTTCTCCTCTCAGGATAGACTGTTTTCACTTGTTAAGACTATTTCCTGCAGCTTTAAAGTGACGGTGTTCTGTATTAATTTCAGGTGAACCCTCAGAGATTGACCAGAGAGATAAATACGCTGGCGTCTGTGGTCTCTTTGTGCTTCACTTTCACATCTTCAGGAGTGTCGACAAAAAGTTCTACAAAGCAGTGCTCGATGTCTGTAAAAAGGTAGTGCAGTGTTTTTGGATGTATTTTTTCCCTAATCTTTCAACAGTGGAAACATCTTGCTTGTGTGTTTGTGCCCCCTATCCTCTAGGTCCCCGCTGTCACTCTGACTGCAAACATCATCTGGTTTCCCGACACTTTCCTCACCACTAAGGTTCCAGCTGCAGCTAAACTAATGGATAAGAAGAGCCTGCAGGCCATCAGAGCACAGAGGGACACCTACCTGCAGCAAAGAGCACAGACACTAACAAAGTCAGTGGCAGCACAATTATTTTGTCTAAATCAGATTTTTAGATTTCAACATCTAACCGTTGTTCTTCTCCCTTCAGGGATGTCCAGTCCTACTATGTGTTTGTAACTTCCTGGATGATGAAGATGGAGTCTATCTTGTCCAAGGAGCATAAAGGTGACAAGTTGGCGGAAGACCTTAACAGCAGGTGCAATGTGTTTGTACAGGTAAGGATGAATCAGAATCAAAACAGAATCAGATGTCCGAGACACAGATGTCAGATGGGGAATCTCTTTATTCCAGACAGATCTTACCACCAACGCAGTCAGAGATATTAACCCGAGATTACAGATCGTAACATGCCTTTTATACAGAAACCAGGCTGTGTGTGTGTGTGTGTGTGTGTGTATAGGCATACCAGTCTCATCCTGTCTTCCAGAACTCTTGGCAAACCTAACTTACCAGGAAAGGATCATATTTCATGTTGTACTTTGGCCATTTAAGAACATGCTTTTTGGCATCAACACTATGTGTATGATTGTGTGTGTGTGTGTGTGGTGACGCTCACTATTTCCCGACATCTGGCTGATGTTCCCGGCTCTATTCTAAGTTGTGATGTTCTGGCTCTTTCATTCCTAATTTTCCTACATATCCTGTTGTTGTTACCGGCTCTGTTCCAGGTCATGGTGACCTGGCTCTGTTCTAGGTCATGGTGACCTGGCTCAAGTCTTGGTGACCGGCCTCTCACCCTTCCAATGGTACTCTAAACAGGAGAGGTCATAATGGAATTCTCCTACAAGGACTTACAGAGCAGAACATGAGACTACTAAGACCACCTCATAACATAGCATTCACATTTTTTCAATCCCCTTTTAAATCTTCACTAACAGTTCCCTCTGTGTTTTCTGTTCCTCACAGGGCATCCTGTATGCATACAGCATCAGCACCATTATCAAAACCACCATGAACATGTACATGTCGATGCAGCGGCCCATGACCAAGACCTCCGTCAAAGCTCTGTGTCGACTGGTTGAGTTGCTCAAGGTGTGTGCGTGTGTGTCCCTTTGTGAGTGTTTCCATGCTTTTCACCAGTGCAAGGCCAAGTCATATGACATATGTATATATATATATATGTCATGTCCCTCTCCCTTCAGGCTGTGGAGCACACATTTCACAGGCGGTCCATGGTTGTAGCTGACTCCGTTTCTCACATCACCCAGCAGCTGCAGTCACAGGCCCTCAACTCCATCGGCATCGCCAAGGTAAATACAAACACACAAATAATAAATCACATTATCGGCACTTGCAGGGGGAGGTGTGAAATAAGTGACATGTTTATGTTTGTCTAAATAGAAGTCTAACTTCATTCTATTATTATTTTCATTTATTTAACCAGGACGTCCCTTGAAATTTAAATCTCTTTTCCGAGGGAGAGCTGGCATAGAATTTAGTTGTTTTATTATTAATTATTTATGTGACACATTTTCTCCCTGAAGAAAAGAGTGATCTCTGACAAGAAGTACAGCGAGCAGCGGCTGGATGTGCTGTCATCTCTGGTGCTGGCAGAAAATGCTCTGAGTGGACCCAGCACAAAGGAGCGACGCCTAGTGGTGTCTCTGGCACTGTGTGTCGGCACTCAGCTGGTATGTCGAGAGTTAAGTTGGCTGATGATGGGATACAGACACTTCTGTTTACTTTTTGTATTTAATTTGATTCCTAGCTTGGCATTGAAAGCTCTTTCTGTCTTGTAGAAAACTTTCAAAGATGAGGAATTGCTCCCACTGCAGCTTGTGCTGAAGAAGCTGGATCTGATTAGTGAGCTGAGCGAAAGGTGGGAAACAAAATTTCGAATGTGTTTTTGCTCCCTCTGCTAAGAGATGGCAAAGTGCCTAACCCTCCAGGCAGTGAAGAAAGCTTCCATTAGTTACTGCTTGGTGCGGAGCCAGTGTGACAGACAGCTTTCAACATCTTGTTTAATAGAAACCCAGTGGTGTGCTGTGATGTCATTCCTTATAATCAGAAATCTCTGAGAACAGGCGGAAACCAGTATTTCTGGCACCTGGCACACAAACAAGCTAATGTTTGTTTAATTAACTGGGTATAAATTCTTGGCACAAATCCTTGTATTTATGTTCATGTAAGTAATTTGATGTCCTTTATTCCTTTATTTCCCAGGGTAAAGCTGCAGTGTGATTGTAGTTTCCTTTACTGGCACCGAGCTGTGTTTCCCATCTACCTAGATGATGTCTACGACAACGCTGTTGATGCAGCACGAATACATGTAAGCAGACTGTCACCAAGGGTCACAGAGGGCTTCTTTTATGTTGACTTAGCTTGCTCATTTAAGGGGGCTATTTTATTTATATTTCCTCATTAAGTTGAAGGACCAGTGTGTAAGATTTAGTGGCGTAGTTCTCGTTGAGATTCTCAACTCGTTTCACCCTCCCTTTGCAAGCGCAAGGGAGAAACTACAGAGGCCACGAAATGTGCGAAAAACACAAACGGCCCTATCTAGAGCCAGTTTTTGGTTTGACTGTTCTGGGCGGACTCCATGGAAGGCAACCCGCAGAGTCTGTAGGTAAAACCAGCTCATTCTAAAGTAACAAAACCACAACAATTCTTATTTTCAGGTGATTATACACTAATGAAAACATACCTATGAATATTATGTTGAATTTCTGCCAATAGATTCTCCTAAATGTTACACACTGGACCTTTAAGGGGAACCTACAATGAATTTTAGAAGTTGGGATTTTACTGCTTTACCACAATACTCTTCTAACTTTTAGAAACTGTTGTCTCTTTGTTTATAATTTGGTTCTAATTGTTACCTGTTTTTTTTTGCCTGAGCAGTACATGTTTAGTGCGCTGAGGGACAGTGTGCCCTCCATGTTGCACGCCAAACACATGGAGTCATGTGACCAGCTGCTGGAGAGCTATGACAAGGAGATCATGGAGGTGTTCAACGAGGTGAGAACAGATGAAATAAAGCTGCCAAATGAGTTTGGTGTACAAGTGTCAATATTTGATCCTTTTGTAAAAATCAAACAAATTACATCACATCCTGAACATTGCTCTCATTCATTCTGACATCTGACTCTTGCAGCACCTGCTGGACAAGCTGTGTAAGGAGATTGAGAAGGACCTGCGTCTCTCTGTGCACACCCACCTGAAGCTGGACGACAGGAACCCTTTCAAAGTTGGCATGAAGGACCTGGCCCACTTCTTCTCCCTCAAACCAATCCGATTCTTCAACCGCTTCCTTCATATCAAAGGTGCTGACAAACTGGGATTTGATTTCTTATCATTGATGAAGCTCATTTTGATCATCTTAGGCATTTTCTAATAGCATCTAATACAATTACTTGGATGAAAAAGCTGCAAGTTTCAGATGCAGTGAAATTTGGTCATGTCGGTGTAAAAGAAGTGTACTGTTTGTGATGTGTAATGCTGACACCTGCTGGAAAACTATACCCTTACAGAAACTGACATAATAATTTGTCCTGTTTTTCATGTCCGTGCAGCCTATGTGACCCACTACCTGGATAAAACTTTCTACAACCTAACCACTGTCGCTCTGCATGACTGGGCCACCTACAGCGAGATGAGAAACCTCGCCACACAGCGCTATGGACTTACGATGACTGAGGCTCACCTGCCCAGCCAGACCCTGGAGCAGGTCTGCGTGCTCACAGCTTTACACATCATGACAGAGGGGAAGTTTTTATTTAAATAAGTAAAGGTGATAAATGGCTGATGAACTGAATCCCCTGTGTGTTCTCATCAGGGTTTGGACGTTCTGGAGATAATGAGGAACATCCACGTTTTCGTCTCACGCTACCTTTATAACCTCAACAACCAGGTGAGACTGGTTAGCTTCCATATTCACCTTCTCTGTCTTGAACCAAGCAGTTGTCTGTGCATTATACACAGTTTTTTGCTGTACAATAGATCTTCATAGAGAAGGCAAGTAACAACAAGCACTTGAACACCATCAACATCCGTCACATCGCCAACTCCATCCGGACCCACGGCACAGGCATTATGAACACCACGGTGAGTTTGCAGTGTTTTAGTCTTTCAAACGTGTACCTTTTCTCTCATGTGTGTGTGTGTGTGTGTGTGTGTGTGTGTGTGTGTGTGTCTCACCTCTTCTCCCCTCTCTTCTTTCATCAGGTGAATTTCACTTACCAGTTCCTGCGGAAGAAGTTCTACATCTTCAGCCAGTTTATGTACGATGAACACATAAAGTCCAGACTCATCAAAGACATCCGCTTCTTCAGAGAAACAAAGGACCAGTCAGATCAGAAGGTAAGTAAAGGCTCAGTGGCTGTCCATTCATTTTACCACACCAGTTACACAAACAAAGCAAAATGGACAGATGGAGAATATTGCACCTTTTGCAGAAAGTGTTTAGTTGGTCAGATTGGTTGTAACGCCAGTTCAGTCCCAACTGGTGAGGGCTGGAAACTAGCCTGAGCCAAGGATGTTAAGCTGAAATTAACCTGCCAATAAGCATTTTAAATTTTCAGTGTCAATAGACACAGGCTTTCAGTAAATCCAGTCCCAAGAATGGAGGATTTTCTAGATTATCTGTTCTCGGAACCAGTTTAGCCATCTAATCCTCCCGTAAAAACCCCCTGAAAGTTGCTGTTTTAAAAATACTGCATTAACATATCACCAGGCACAATAACGTAGTTCCCTTCCAGCTCTTGTTCAACCGTAGTTGTCCTTGTTTTTGTTGTAGTACCCATTTGAGCGAGCAGAGAAGTTCAACCGTGGCATCAGGAAGCTGGGCATCACTCCTGATGGACAGAGCTACCTGGACCAGTTCAGACAGCTCATCAGCCAGATTGGTGAGAAAAAAAACACCTATATGTTGTTGATCTTTTTGGCATATAATTTTAAAAATTAAACTGCAGGTTCAGGCATATATAAACCAACACCAATTTTACTGTTTCCTTCAGGTAACGCCATGGGCTATGTGCGTATGATCCGTTCTGGAGGCCTCCACTGTTGCAGCAGTGCAATCAGGTAAAAGGAGAGTTGTTCAAGTGCTGGTTATATTTGTGCTCCCTTGTTATGTTAATATGGCTTTGGCTGAATAAGTGTGAGAAAAGCCTGATTAACTAGATTCATTAATGTTTTTTTATGTAGTACATATGAAATTAAACCTGATTAAAACTCATGCTCACTGAAGTATTGTCTGTAATATCTCATTAGTATGTTTTTATGTCTGTGACCACTGCAGGTTCGTCCCTGATCTGGAGGACATAGTCAACTTTGAGGAGCTGGTGAAAGAGGAAGGACTGTCAGAGGAGACTCAGAAAGCTGCTGGGTAGAGCATTTAAAAAACACTTAATGTCTCTAAATTCTATCTTGCATTTCAGTCTTTGCCTAGCATCATCTTATTTCTGTCTTTTCTGTAGATTATTATAATAATATTTCTGTCATGCACACAAACTGTACTCCAGTTGTTGTCTACGGTCAAATAATGTGAAGATATTTTCAGTGTATTTCCATTTTTAAACCTGCAGAGGGCCCCACAGCTAGACAAATCCTCGTGATTAACTGTCGTGTGTCATTTCCAGTGTCCTAGATTCAGTGCTGGGAGATCTGACCAGCAACTCTGCCGAGGGGACCGAGTACTTCAAGATGCTGGTGGCGGTGTTTGCGGCTGAGTTTCGCAGTGCCAAGAATATGCACCTGAGGAACTTCTACATGATTGTACCCCCACTGGTCAGTGCCAAGACTTTTTTCATTTGTTTCTATCCTACAACCAGTCGCGCTCTTTTCTCTTTCTGTTTGTGTTCGGCCACTGTCTCTGCAGTGTTTTCATTTTTCTCGACTGTTCTTCATCGTTGCATGTGCAGCACTTTCAGTAACAACAAATCTCTTCCATAGACGGTGAATTTCGTGGAGCACTCCATCAGCTGCAAAGAGAAACTTAACAAGAAGAACAAAAGTGGAGCTGCTTTCACAGATGACGGCTTTGCTATGGGTGAGTGGTGATACATTACACATAACTGAATGCAGTATGTACTGTAGAACATCAGCTCAATGATCTACACTCTCTTTTACTGCTGTATATCTTGCTCTCTCAGGTGTGGCATACATTCTGAAGCTGCTGGACCAGTATCTGGAGTTTGACTCTCTGCACTGGTTCCAGGCCGTCAGGGATAAGTACAAGAAGGAGATGAATGCTGTGGTGAAGGAGCAGAACGTCACATCTACCAGCCAAGATGAAAAGTTGCTACAAACAATGAACCTCACTCAGAAGAGGCTGGATATCTATCTTCAGGTACAGCCTCTATTGGGTGGTTAAAGAAGATGTGTAGTATGCTGAACTAGATGTTAGCTGGTCCTGTTTGCAATAAATCTGTGGATATACGGACTGCTATCACAGCATTACTTTGATACTTAAGAAAACTTTAAAACATTATAATTCTCAGGCAGGTTCTGAAGTTTTAAGGAAGACATTTTTCTATGATTTCTAAGCTGATTTATGGTGGACATTAGAGATAATTATATCCTCTTAAAGTGAAAGTCAAACTGAATCGGGGAAAAATTGCATCAGGTCTGAGTGCTTAAATTTGTGTTTGAGTACTTTAAATGCACGTGGCAGCAGTTTTAAAGTACCTTAATTGCCTCTATGAGCTGTGTGTCACATTCTCTGCTGCTACTTCAGCTGCTCAGCAGGCCAATTCAGTTCAAACTATAAAAACTAACCTTCCGTTGTTTTGAGAACACCTGCGTGCACCTATCCCTTTTTACCTTATGCTGCATCTTTACCTCACTTCTCTCTCTGTCGACGCCTGAAAACCTGTAATTGTTCAGTCTGATCTCTTTTGTCTCTTCCTTTCATTTTAGGAGTTTGAGCTACTCCACTTCTCATTAAGCAGCGCCCGGATCTTCTTCAGAGCCGACAAGACGGCAGCTGAGGAGACTCAGGAGAAGAAGGATAAAGGTGAGGTGGTGTTGTGATGATTGATGGAGTCTTTTAATTATGCAGAAGCCCTGGTACACCCACGCTGTTACACAGGCTTTTTGTAGATGACTTTACATAGATAGAAAGAAAGATGGTGCCCTGGTTAATGAAGGGTGAGGTTTCTATGTCTTCATCCTCCTGTAGATCTCACAAATAACTTAACTGCCATTTTCTCCAACAGAAGAAGCTACCAAACCAGGCTCAACCCCCACTGAACCTGCCTCAAAGTGACCCTGACTGTGAGATCATAACTTGAAGAGCACTGTAAAATGGAGGGGATGTGCGCCAGGGCAGGTGGAAGTGTGAAGAGAAGATCTCCTGCAGCAGACTGCACTGTGTGTGTGTGTGTGTGTGTGTGTGTGTGTGTGTGTGTGTGTGTGTGTGTGTGTGTGTGTGTGTGTGTGTGTGTGTGTGTGTGTGTGTGTGTGACTGGAAACTGGACAAAACAAGACTTTGAAGGATATTGTTTTTAAGACAAAGTGATCATCTTCATTAGAGAAAGAATGTGTACTGAAAGTGCTACTGCAGGAAGTGTCTTTTTTTTTTTTTGGTTTTGTTTCCATTCTACAGAAACATCTGTGTAACATCCCACAGCTTTTAAGTGTTTGCAGCATCTAAATAAATTCAGTTTGAATTTGTAGAATTTACACAAGCGACTGCAATTTGAAAAGGTCAGGTGTTGAAACAAGTGTAAGGTAAAAGAACCCTTTTCCTTTTGCCACACTGCCTTTTGATACTTATACATTCAGTCTGGATGGACTGGATTATTTTTCTAAAGTAGAAGCCGCTGCTGTATGTGTGTCCTCTGCTGATCACAGACCAGTTCAATCAATGGCTAATTTGCATCTCTGTTTTGATTTTAAGACTTTGGACACCTACAAAAAAAAAAAAATGTAGCAATGTACTAATTGTGATTGTTCATGGCCTTTAATGGCAGCTCTGTTCTTAATGCCTCTGTAGATTATAGCACAGTAATGAGGACTCTTGAGAATGTTTTCAGTGTGTAATCTTATGTTTGTGTGCCATATTTGTCTACTGCAAATTTTTTGTTTTGTCCATTTTATACATTGTCTGATATTAAGGTGTGTATGTGCCTTTCTTAACTGTTGATACTTGTTTTGATAGCCTAATTTAGAAATAATACATCCAAACACACAATATTCTGGAGAGCTGCACAGTACAAAGGGTTTCCTCATTTCTCTGCAGCACTGGAGATGTATCATTACATTTTTATTTCCCAATTTTGTATCTTTCAACATGTGGTACATGTGAAAATTAGGCCATAATTTGGTCAAAGTTACATTCCATGAATTAACTTGCTTAAGGAGAAATTTGTGTTAAGTCTGTAAAGACTAATAAAACTTGCGCTTCCAACAGAATTTGTCTCAAACAAACCAAATCCTTCAATGTTAAGATTCTGGAAATGTTCTTAAAGTGCAGATTATATTCTTATTGTCTGCTATAGATTTTTCCTGGTGTGAACGTTAAACCTGGGTAGTATATAAAAGAAATTATTTTACATGTTCATGTCTTCCTTGGATGAAATGAGGCGCAGATGATTCTGCCTGCAAATGTGCACATAAATAATAAAACTGACTCCAGGAGAGCAGCTGAACTTAATGAGGGATCCCTGACTTTGAAAAGCACAAAAAAACAAAGCACACACACGGTGGTTCAGGAAAGCCTTTTCTGCTTTAATACAAAGAAAAGAAGCTTTTAACTTCAGAAAATACAAGATTGGTCTGGATTTTTTTTCTCCTCAAATTGTCGTTTTTCCGTTTCCTATGAAATGCTGCTGCTCACTGCTGTTCAAACAGCTTAAATTGAAATACATCCCTTCTTTAGCTTTGGACTCGTAAGTTGGGGGATGATCTCCATGTTTATGTATTTTTTATTTTTGGCTAAGAGTCAGGCCTTTCCTTAAATGACATTTTAATTTTGTATTATTTTGATTTAAGTGCCCGCAGTGCCATGTGACACCCTGTCCAGCAGATCCAGAAATGTCCTGTTACGTCCACATATTGCATCCATGCTCACCTCATAAAAACGAGGTACAAGGCAGGGCAAAATTTCTTCCAAAATAGATGTCACATATATATATATATATACACATACATATATATATATATATAGCAATCATATATACACATTCGTACATACATATACTACTTTATGTGATGCAAAGAAACAAAAAATTTACACATTTCTTACAAAATTGTAACAAAGACTGGAAAGTGTTTTGTTTGCTCTGGAGCAACATCGTGTAGCTGTTTAGCCTCTGTGAGGATTTGTCCACATTTGTGGAAACCGAAAGTAGTCTCCCAGATATGTGTCCATGTTCAGCTGGCACAGAACTCAGAGAGAGACAGACAGAGAGGAAGGAACGGTATGAGACAGAAAACAGGTTGTTGGTGCAAACACAGAGATTGGAATCAATGTAAATGGAAGGAAGGGAAAAAAAGAGCGAGATGAAAAGGGATGCATGTGGAAAGGTTGCATGAACCCCCTGACCCATAACAAAAAATGGAAAAAATATTTTCAGGGAGTGTTCACATAAAAAAAAAATCACAAACAAATTTTGTGTTCTTTTATTACTAAATATAGTGCAACAATAAACATTGCATTTCTTTCACCCTTTCACTTGCGTCTGAGGATGTTAACTTTTGCTTTCCCTGACTTTTTTTCTGTTCTTAACACTTGTGAATACGAGGCGTAACCCTTGTTCTGTCACTGTCCTGTGCCACAAGGTCAGTCCTCCTTTTCTGCAAGAAAACAGGCTTCAGATTCAGAGACGTAAACATAACACAGACCCTGCTCAAAACAAGACAAAAAAAAAAAAAAACAGGAGGAACATAAAGAATAAAAACAGAACAAGTGTTGGTGTTTTGGGCAGCATGTAATTTCGGAAAGGCAGGGCAGTTTTGATGGTGGCGACGAGCCCCGCAGCCAAATCCTCGAGGAATAAAAACCAAGTTGTGTGAACCACAGCGCCCCTCCTGGACAACAGTGTTGTGTGGAGGAACAGGAACAGCTGTGGCCTTTGGACTGGTCGGGCCTTAGAAGGCCTGCTGGGCTGGGTTGTAGTTGAATGTTGTTGGCACGTGTGGCCTCTCTTCCAGCTTGTCGTACTCCAGATGAAATTCCTTAGAGATGCAGACACAATTTCAACATGATAGGAAAAGGTCCAGTGGACAACAAGAAGTCAGTAAAGCGCATCACAGAAGCCATGTCGCCAGATATAGTTAATGCAGAAAGACAAACTCTTACCTTGGCTACTTTCCTCCAGTTAAGACAATCAAAAAAGTAGTAGGTTCCCCTCTCGTAGGCGTTGGTCTTCAGTGTAGGCTCCATGCCAGGCGCTCTTGTTATCCAAACCCGCTCCTCTTTGTGGTACCTCCAGTCCCGGTTAAAGCTGTAGAGGAAAGTAATGAAAGTTAAAAAACCAAAATAAAAACAAGGGACGAAGCCCAGCGACTGACCTGAACCTCAAAAAACATGAATGTCAAGACAGCGTAAACTAAACAGGTAGACAATATTCCTGCAGCACAAGTACTCACAGCTCTACTGCTGCCAGAAGCTGTAGCAGATCTCCTCCATTCATGTAGTACAGGTAGAACAACAGGTCTTCACCGTATCGAGCCAGTTTAATTGCAGCCAACTAGAAGCAGGACAGGAGAGAATGAGGAGAGTTTGTCGTGTGTACTACCTGAAGACTGCAGCCGCACATTGTGACAGCGTGCTGAAGCTCATAATTACCTTGTCCCTTATGTGAATATTGGTTAAGTATTCAGAGGGAACATGGAAGTCTGAAAAGGAAAGCACAAGCAAGTTAGCAGACTACAACACATGTAACTTTTCTTAGGTCACCGCCAGTGGAGAGATGTAAACATTCGTGCTCTTTAACACAATAAAAAAATCATCATGTCGTACTAAAACACTCACAAGCAAATGACAAACTCACACGGTAGTGGGCCACATTAACTAGGATGCCAATTACCGCAGGTCTCAACAACAAACGTTGAAAATATTTATAATTGAGAATTAATTAATTAAATTAGCACTCTTCATCAAGTTGCCATATGTGAATGTTTTGCTTCTAATTGCTTATTGAATACATTCCCGCTTGGCATCGACTGCCAGTTACTTTGTACTAACAGAGCATACTAATACTGACACTGACAGACAACCTCACTTTCATGCTTTCCTTAAAAACAAAAGTCATCCAATCACAAACAGAACACTAACACTGGTGTTTAAAAAAACTTGAAATTATTGTGGGAATTAAATGTGCAGCTACACGAGGAGGCTTCATCTGCTTCCTAACAATCCCTCATGTGTCAGACTGGCTTCGACTCCGCCAAATCTTAAAGGCTTTTCGGGACCGTATCACTAAAATAAGGTAATTAAAATACGATTAAAAGAAAGCCCCCCCCCCCCCACAAACTTCACGTTAATATCTTACCAATGTCTTGAGGTCGACATGGTGATGAAGCCCAAGGAGAGGCGAACTTGGGGTACAAGTTTCTGTCAGGGAAGAAAGTTGCAGTGAGTTCTTGTCACTGTCAAAACACATTTGCTATACACATTTTAGACAAAAAATACAGTAAAACAGTACAAACTAACAAAAGAACAATTTAAACCAACGCAGTGATACAGTGAACCTCACTAGTGGAGTCTCTCCTGAGAAAGACTGTTGAACTCACTGTAAATTTAAGCACTTTTAAAATCATGGACCCTGAAACTTAAGCGACCAATCTAGAAACTACTCCGAAAAAACAACAAAGTAATCAATAAATATAATTGCAACTGCTATTTTACTTTTTCGGCAAAAAGTTGTTGCGTATTGTGTGAAAATAAATTGCCAATTGCAGCGTATCTTTCCATATAATTAGTCTTTTAAGTGTGCTCCACTGGTGATTACAATACTGCTAAATTACTCTAAAGAATTCTGTGTAAAAGTAAAAAGGGGCTTCAGAGTTTAACTAGAAAAGCTTCACAACTTGAAATATGTATTAAAGGTAACATTAATTCATTATTGTACTATTGATTTATTTTATTAATCCCATTTTCATTTTTCATGGACTGCATGATTTACCAGCCATTAGATAGCACACATTTACTGGCTAATGAAACCCTTAAAAGTAACCGGATTTAAGGTAGAACAGCTGTCTTACTCTGGTGAGTTTAAGTTGAGTCCCAGTGTTGTGAGGTCACTTCCTAGCGCCAGATGGACCATCCCCGGATCGGTCTCTGCTGCCCGGATAAATGTCAACAGGCCAATCATGCCGAATTGATCTGTCACCATTCCTGAGGGAATGTTCGTCACCCGACCTGCAGCAGCAGCAGAATAATTCAGAGTTCAACAGACTACGGAAACTGGGCTGTGATCGACAGTTCATACTTACTGTCAATACATTACCTCCATATTTCTAAACCACACTCTGTGCACGCATTGGAGAGCAAACCAAGCCAATTATTTTTTAACAACTGATGGCCACAGACAGACTAATGGAAAGATGATGATGGGTCTGTATCATACTGAACATATTCTTTTTGGTTCCCTCACTGTAGCCTATCCAATAATTATCTAACACCAAATGCAGGGTAGAGAGCCCAACTGCCTCACCCAAGTTGTGCGATTAAGAAGGGATGTCTCAGTGGAATTGGAGCGATACGATTGGCTGAGAGGTCTCACCATCGGGCAACACCTGGATCCCTTTCTTCTGGTTGTTGTTCTGTGCTGAGGCCGTCTTGTCTCCGGGGAACTTGGGCCCATCTGCATTGGATGTGCTCTTGCTTGTGGAGTTCAAGTTCTACAAACAAAGAAAATAAACAGTTTTAAAATGCAGAAAAGTAACATTCATCATAAATAACTCTCCTTGATGTGTAACCTTGACACACACACACACACACACACACACACACACACAGACATGGCTCACACTTACAGTTTTGCTGTCATCATTGTTCAACGTGGGGTCCTTATAGTTTGGGCCGGGCAGTGCAGGGAAGTCCTCGTTATGGATGGAGAAATCCTGTGTCTGTTCAGTTGATGGCTTCGTCACCATGCCAACTTGATGATGAACACAGTGAAGTAAAGATTATAATTCCCCAAAGTGTAATAAGCAACAAATCAAAACAAAAGGGTATCATTCGCAATTCACATTTCTGTGCATTAAAACAAAGCCATGGCTAGTGTTATGAAACCCAATCGAGAAGCTTTTCCTCTCCTAAGGGAACCTACTGCCTATTGCTTGTGTAAGAATAAGACATTTTCTTGGGCCTAATGGCCTACCATAAGGAGCCCGTCCAGCCAGTGGGTTGAGCACCGGTGTTGGGTTTCCAGTCCCTTCTCTCCGACTCCTGTCTGCTAACGCGGGGAAGTCTGACAGATCCAGTCCCGTTACATTTTCACTCCCATCTGCAGCAATAGGAAGGTTAGGAACTTGTAATTCGTACTAACACCTTCAACGCAATTTATCTGTGTAATAATGTGACATTTATTAACTTGATAATTAAATTTTATTACACTATTTTTGAATGGAAAAATACCACCCCCCCGGCGCCCCCCCAAAGTCATAACTGTTTCTAACTGTAAACACTACTATTATTAATAAAGCCATTATTATACAACTACACTCGCTCTCTTTTAAAAGTCAAATATAAACTGATACGATGATGTCACCTTCACTGTTTCTACAGAAATGTATTTTACTTCTACAAAGTTTCACCAACAAAATGACCCAAATGTTTTCAAAGGAGCCAGATCAGTTTCAGCTGATCTTCTTCGTTCAAGAAGACACAGTTCCAGGACTGTACGTTTAAATAAAACCCCAAACTAATGATCCCTTGGTACACCCACCGGGCTCAAACACACTAACCTGTGCCGTTGAAGATGTTGCTTGATAACGAGTTGTTCATCCCAAAAGCCTGATTGCGGTTCATCCCAAATCCTGACATGCTGCACAGATTTAAAAAAAAGAAAACCAAAAAGAGAGATAAGCTTTCGGCCTCCAAACGTTAACTTGTGTGAGTTATACAGGATGCGTCTACCTGTTTATGGTGAATGGCTGGCGTGCTGGTTGCTGTTTGGGCATACAGATGATACTGGGCGAGCTGCGGTTGGGGCTGCCCAGCCCCGAGCTGCCCATACTATTGGTCCTGCCGCTCATTCCGATGCCTTGACCGACCTGAGAGTGGTTCAGCATGTTTCTCGAGTTCATCGGCAACGTCCCCCTGTAACAACATCATCATCATCAGGTCATTACCATTTCTTTCCCCAGGTTTTATTCACTGTTATAAACCACATACGGTGTGCGTCCAAACTGAGCCTGCAAGCAAGCGAACACCTCCATACTCACCTGCTTGGTGATGGAGGAGTATGGAGGGACATGGTGGGGACCCCCGTTGTGGGGGTGATATGACTTGGTAGTTGTGTGCCTTGCGTTAGATTCCGGTTTAATTGAGGCGTATTGTTCCCCATGCCCCTCACCGAGAAGCCGAGTGCACCTGCAGGAAGATTTAGAGGAAAAATAAGGAAAAACAGAAATACTATAACTCAGAGGAGATTCTTCCACATTCAAACTCAAATCGGTAACTTTGGTTTTATCGACTAACGTTCTTCATAAAAGACTGATAGTCTCAACTGCACTCAAATGCTACATATGAGAAAACTGCTATGTGAGTGACTGCGGGAACAAAATAAACACTTACTTTGTGGACCGTACAAACTTGCACCAAGCTGCGATAGCTGACCTGACGACGATGGCGAGGGAGAGGACAGCATCTGAAGGACAACATTTGAGGACAGGACAGAGTAAGATCACTAGAAAAAACGTCTCCTCTGGTGTTCACTGAAATAAACGAATGAGCACATACGGGGGAAAGAAACTCACATCTTTGTCCGACCGATGTGGGAACATCGACGGCTGGTTGTAGTACATGCTTTCATCGGTAAAGTCGTTATCGACAACCTCGACGAACTCTACAAATTTCTTTCTAGCACCAAACATGCCTTTCGTCACCTGAAGAGAGAGCAGAGCTGCCGTTAAAAGTAAGAAAGAGAACAACTGAACCAGAACAAATACGTCACAAAACATGTATGTTAGGTCAGGGCCCATTGATCAGAGGCACTGGCTCAGATCTGGAGCTGGCTGCCCACAGCTCCTGGTACTCAGGATGGGTTAAATGCAGACAAATAGGCTCACTATACGTGGTATGATTGTATATGACAAATAAAGCTGATCCTATTCTATACAGTGTCACAGCGATCTTCCCATTTCTAATCTAAATACGCAGATTCCTCTTTGAAAACTTAATGTTGCATATATCTGTTTCAACATTGCAGAGCTATTAAGATAAAACTTTATCATTATTGACAGTATTTACTCCACATCTGCTTCTCCCAGCACTTCACTGTAACACCCAATACAACTCTTCACATTCAGTCAACTGTATAACACACAGGAGTGTAAATAAAGTCAGCACAACATTTACTCCCATTTGTTTGACGTGTCTGGCGGTTTGCCAAAATAAAAGTTGTGAACAGTGTCAACTTTGTAATGATGCACACGCACCAAGGGATGAAGATGTTGAACTTTTCCATGACTAAAACAAACTTATCTATCTCATCCACAACATGCATCAAATAAACCACTGACCGAGAACTAAACGTGCACACACTTTAACATTCTCCCGAATAACTCGTATGCTGTATTAACACGTCTCCAGTGCTGAATAAATCCCCTAATGTGACTCTGCTGAAGGAAAAATTATAAAAAAAAAATAAAAAAAAAAAAAAGCAAGCTATGCTAACATGCTAGTTAGCCAGCTAACACTAGCCGAGGGGTTGTAATGAACCTGTGTTAGCTCAGCTAGCTCAACGTCACTTCGTAAGCGGGCTACCTCGCCGAGGAGCTACTACCACAACCCACAGACACCTTTCAACCCTCCTTCCTCCTCCTCCTCCTCCTCCTCTGGAAACCCCCCCTCCCCGGACTTAGCTACCAGGCAGCGGGCAGTGTGGGGCAGTAATCTGGGGCCCTCTCCGCCTCCATGTATCCACAGTCAGCTGGCCGCTTCCTCGGCTCAGTGTACAGCAGCACTGACAATCTGCTGGGAGCTAAAACAGGCTACAAAACAACTCGCTGTGTGTCCAAAAAGGGAGGCGAACAGCGAGGTACACAGTCCGGGTCGATGGGGCTTAAATGTGTGCCGAGCCGAGCCGAGTTAACGAGGCTGAAACTAAAAAATAAAATATCCTCACCGCATCAATTTCCCCTCTTCTCTGCTTTAGATCCAAGATGGCTGTGTGTACTCTGAATCGAAAGAGGGATAGCCTTTACCCTCTGACCTTACAACCTTCCTGACCACTTCCGTACACAAAACTGTGTGAAACAAAGTGCACTCCTATCTGCCCCCCCACCACCAACCTCACCTCACCGCCCCCCTACCGGACAGTCACCGGGAAAAAAATAAATAAATAAAACTAAAACCTTTTGAGAAATATTCTGTACATTGAGCAGTGAATGTAAATGAGGGCCCTGAAACTGTCTGTGTGCCTCCTGTGATCATAATGTCATTATGGAAACAATGTGCTGTCAGTAATAATAATAATACTGTACAGATTAACTGAATGATTTAATTATAGAGAATCCGACTGATCTAACGATGTGTGAGCTTAAAGAGGTTTTATACAACCAAAGAATAAAATAAAACCCAGACCAGGCTTTAAACGTGTGTGTGCAGCCACGCCAGGCTCCTAAAGGGGGACCTGCTTCTGATTGGGACTCTGATTTTTATTGAAATTTCATGGTAATAAAGCAGAAATGAATTAAAATGAAACTTTATAACCAAACAGGCAACGGCCCCCAGGGGGCCCTAAAGCTCCTGGTTCACTGTGTATCAACTGGTTTGTGCTGAATTAGTTTACAATGGTAGTAATAATAATAATAATAATAATAATAATAATAATAATAATAAGGGCCTTAAGGCGGGCTCCTGCTTTATTCTGATTTCTTGTAGAGCTTTGATTGGGCCCTAAAACTCAAGGCCTGATCCTGAAAAGATTCTGTGTGACCCCGAACTAAGTCCAAGGCCACAAAAGGAGTATTGGGCCTGAGCCTGACCCGAATTTCCACTTAAAATAAATAATTTGAATAGTTTATCACAAGCTAAAGTAAACTACATTGTGCATATAATATAGTATATATGATAATTAAAATAAATAAATAACAAACTCATTAATTACAGTCATTATTAATAAAATATTAAACATATATAAAGACATAAATGTTATTCTGTCTGAGCTCGACCTACGACAGCAGTTTTTGTGCCCAAACCCGGTAAATTGGGGCGAGTTCAGTCGGGTTCGGGCACAGAATCAAAGCTCTAATCTCCTGTATTGAAGAGAGGGGCCTCTTTTAAAATGTAGTTTTGTGACCATCATTATTTCTGCTTACATGTTGTATACTCTGACATTTGTTTGTGTTTAATAAAACTACCACACAGCAGATCATGGGGCCAGATAGTCTCCCAGCACAGGAAAAACAGTACACAGCACACAGAAAGTGGCGGTTTGTCAAGAAATTAGTCTTTCTAGACCTTTTTCACAGCAGGAATTTTTTTTAATTTGGTCTTATCATAGCAGGAAAAGCAGGCATAAGTAACGACATTAATGATGACGCCAGTAAATCGCTCCAGTAATCACAAAATAGGACTATTCCTGCTCTGACATATCAAAATGTCAGCCATGAACACGGTCTACTGTGAGAGTCACATGGTTCTTTCTGTGTGGTGCTCCCATTGGGTTGTGGTGTTGCCTGTTTGAGGCCTCCAGGCAGTATGTGGATAAGGAGAAGGACAAGTGCTAAAAGCAGTCTGTCAGTGAGTGAAAACAGACAAGGGGCAAACCTTCTGATAAGGAAAATGAAATTCCTTCTCGGTTTTTATCTCAGTTGGAAAACAGCCCTTAATGAAGGTATGCAAGATAGCGTGGGGCAAATCACACTTCAGGCAGGTAGAGATGACGTGCCACTTCTTCATGCCACAGTTCAGACTCCCCCCAGTCTCGACTCCTGACAAAACACAGAGCGACAGAGCCGAGACCCTCCACCACACTTCAGTACCACCTCGGACTTCATTGAACTCCATTTCTCTTCCTTGCAGAAACAAAACAACCAGTGATTTCCCACAATCTAAGAGAACAACCTATATACTCCCTTGTTGGTCTCCCTGCAAACACTTTTATTTCACAGTCGAGGCCGAGCTCTTCTGGCCCGGTGGCACAGACCCAGAACTGCGTTCGGGCCGATTAAAACAGAATGTAAATGACCTTCTCTGCTTTTTCATCACAAAGCACTTCTTATGCTTATCCGTGGCACCCTGCCCCTTCCTGTCTCTCTCTCTCCCACCTCTGTCATCTCAGAGAAGAAGGGGGGAAAGTCATTAGGCACAAATGGGGAGGAGAGAGCAGCTAGTGGTTGCTATCGCCATGAAAGTCAGGGCAAAGCTCAGCCACTGAGAGATAGTGAGAGGACTGCACTGGGGAATATCTGCCCAGAGAATACAATACGTTTTCAGCTCATTAAGTTGGATAAACAAATGGCTTACTGTAGGAGATGCTGAGAGTCATGGACATCAGCAGGAAAACATTGGAAAGTAGGTGTTTTTCAATTGTCATTATGATCATCTTTAAACCTATTGTGTTTTCTGTTTTCTTGTTGACCATTGGAGATACTCATTCGGCATGGCTTTCACCATATGAAAGGGTGTAATTCAGCATCATAATCATGTAATTACTGCTATGTGCAGCTTCATATGGTGATGCAATACATTGTTACAAACTTGTATTGTTTTTTCTTATTATCAAGATCAATAACTCCAGAGGGGCGGTGGAGGAGCATTAATGGGATGCCATTAAATCTACTTGAGGACGCCAACAGCCTACCTCAGTGCAACCCTTGTCTGGCACTAAATTGATGTTTAGGACCAGTGAGACAGCGAGCAAGATGGGTAACGCCATGCGAGGCGTCATTGCCTTCATTCCCTCAGAGCGCTGCCAGCGCTTCTTGGTGGGGGACCTGAAGGAGATGCCACTTGATCGGACCCTGGACCTGAGCACCCGGCAGTTGCGTCGGCTGCCAGTTACTGCCTGTGTCTTCGATGAACTGGTGAAGCTCTACCTGAGTGACAACAACCTCAGCAGCTTACCGACTGAACTGCAAGGCCTGAAGAAACTGCAGCTCCTGGCCCTTGACTTTAACTGCTTTGAAGAGCTCCCTGCAGCTGTTTGCAGATTGCCCCAGCTCAGCATCCTTTACCTGGGTAACAACAGGCTTTACCGTCTCCCCAGGGAACTGGGAGAGCTCAAGGAACTTAATACTCTGTGGCTGGAGACTAATTGCTTCACGGTTTTCCCCGAGGTGGTTTGCCAGCTCTCTAATCTCAAGACCCTGCACCTCGGTTATAACCAAATACAGAGTTTACCAAGAGAGCTTAGTGGGTTGGAAGAGCTAAGAAGTATCTGGCTTGCAGGGAACCAGCTGGCAGAGTTCCCACCAGTGTTGCTGGAAATGCAACTTCTAGCCGTCATTGATGTGGATCGAAACAGAATACGCCGCTTCCCATGCCTGTCTCACATGCAGGGGCTGAAACTTGTCATCTATGACCACAACCCCTGCTTTAATGCCCCGGTAGTAGGCGAGGGAGTCAGAAGGGTCGGACGCTGGGCGGACAGCTCGGATGATGAACAGGAAGATGGCGGGTCAAAAGCTGTGAGTGAGACTACAGCAGAGGTCACGGAAGCACACGCTGAGGAGGAACACAACATGTAGGGTCAAGGAACAAAGTGACCTTCAGCTGTAGCGAGGCCTGGCAGTACAGGGTGACATTCAAGTGAAACACTTAGAGTGGAGTGTTGTACATCTGGCTGACGGCTGGTCCATATATGGTAAAGACGGTCGAATGAGCTTTAATATAAGACAGAAGGTAGTCCAAAAACATGGCCTGTGTGAAAAGAGGAAATTAGAATCCTGAAATAGAAAATGTTTTTTTTTTTATGTTTGATTACACTGAGTGAAATGTTGAATTTGTAAAACTTTGTATATGCTATTAATTTTTTTCTGCTTTGTTTCTGCTGTTATTTTACATATATTGGGAATTTTTAAGGTAGTATCTGTGGGATTTAAGCAGTACTGGCAAGCATGTATTCCTACTTAATAAACATTAGTGGTGTATTTTGCAGACATTCATATGTTTCTATTCAATGTAATATGCAGTTAGTTGTTGGTGAGGCTATACCGTAGTATAATAACCGTAATGTCAGAGGATGCATAACAAGCATGATGGCAGCATGAACTCAACAGGTTATGTGTGAGTTCTTACTTTACAGTGCAGGGACCGAGAATAAGAAAAGGATATAGCTCATTACATAAATTCTTGTTCCAGCAGAGTCTGGGATAATAGCTGTACCTGCTGAGGCTAAATACAGTGAGGTTTTTTAATAACAGTGATGGATGGTTTTAGTCAATTAGTGCACTCCTTATCCAGACCAATGCATAATTCATCTGATAGATTGGGGCTGTGGCTTTGAATAAAGACTGCTAATGGGCCGTAATATCATCGCCATAAGGTTCTGAACTGAAACAGATCATGAGTGCAGCTTTCCAATTCCTCCGTGTACCAGGAAAATGTGCTGTAAACAAGATTAAATGTCATTCCACGATGTATCATTTTTCACATTTTGAATCGTTTCTAAAAAAAATGTAGGAAAATTGATTAAAACTGACCCTTTTACTGGAAATGTGATTATTTTAAAAGGCATGAACACACTGAGCTACTTTATGTCCAGCCTTAATTCAGCTTCCTGCTGAAAACAACTACTTTATTGTGTGTGTTCTAAGTAATTCTAGAGGTTCAGTGATCATAAAGAAGTCTTTATGTGTCATCATTAAAGTGCTGTATAGTGCATGTCAAAGACAAACTTCTTGAGTCTGTTAAACTGCCCTCTGCCTCACCCAACTGAAAAAGGTTCCTCACAGCAATAATGAGCTGGGAGGGAAATGTGTGGTTATTTTAAGTACCATAACAAAACCGGGCTCTGAAGTTATCACATTTTTCTTTATGATGTAGTTTGGTCTGTCTGGAAAGAGAGCACTAACACAACACTACGCTGTGGACATACAGAGGCTCCCGATCATCTCAAAATACAAATAGATTTCATGTAGAATTCAAGCTTTCCATGCAATTGTTGTTGATGTCAAGACTTTTTATTGCAGATCATTCCAAACATCAGTTCCTTTCTTAACCTTTATTGTTTGTGAACCATGTAACTGTGCATTTTATTGACTCATTACATGGAAATATGAGCGTGTATTTTTCTTGTCACTCTACATACTCTACATCATTTTTCTATTCAAATATCACTGGTGTTACAGAAAGCTGCATCAAATGACCCGGTTCTTATCAACATCAGCTTTGATTGAGTCTCATGAATCTTTGGACAAATGAAGATTTGTCCAAATAATTCTTGATTCAAACCCAGTTATATTCTTCTATCTATATTATCAGAATAATATTAAAAGGCACATCATGTTCTAGTATGTAAAAACAGTAATTATTGTGTAAGTGTAAATGTGGTGGTCAGAAAAACAAGTACTTAATATCTTGTTTCCAAAAATGATCATTTTGAGGTAATAGAGTTTGATTAGTCACTATAAAAGTACTATTTCATACAACACAGACAGGGGTAATAATAGACATTACATCAAATTGGATAACTGTTTGTTTTATGCTTTCTGATTTCACTACATTTTATCAAGATAAAATATCATGAGAGAGTCGAAAACCTGTAATTAGTGTATTTTTCTGACTGGTTAAAATGTTATACATCTAACATTCAAGATAGCTTTTGAAAAGCTGTTTTGTTTTGTTCAAAAATCAGATTTTTCCAAAATGGTAAATGGAAAATAAATTTACTTAATTTGACCAAACGTTTGAACATAAAAATGGTTTGGTTCTCAAAAATGACTTAAACTCAGTCGTTGTAAGACTGATTTTTCTACAGACAGAGATTCTGTTAATAGTTAGACCTGCTTTATTATTTGACAAGGATGTCACCCAAACTCATAGGAAAGACAATAAAGAAACAGGAGTGTGCCGCTGTATGTTTATTTAATTTGTTCAAAGCATAAATAACACTCAAGAAACATCTGCATGATAGAATCCAATATGACAGCTTTAAGTACAGGACATTATGAGTTTAACAATTTCTTTGGTAGAAAATTCTACATCAGCACAACTTGTACACAGTCTTACATAAACTTGCTTAAACCCTAAACTCCCCCTGAAGTGCAGCTTAAATATATGGAGCCATATACCAAAAGATCCTGCATCCCCCTCACTTTATTAGCTATAACAACCAGCATCAGTGTCCAAACTGTAACTTCACTTATCCTTCTTAAACTGTATGTTGCCTGATGTTAAATACAAATATGTTTAATTAAACAGACAAACTTATATTACTTAAAAGACAAATCTAAAATATCTTGGTGCTTTGTTGTAATGAAAGCACAATAAATAAAATTTTCACAACATTAAAGTGCAGAGTGTAAACTGCACTGTAACAGATACTGGATACAAAGAAGATCTGATAGAATGAATGAATTCCACCTTTGTAGAAACATTTAACCAAATGTGCCACGGCAGTCTAATTACCCATTACACGCTGACAGAACTTCTCTGTAAATTCCCGATGTGCCGCAGGCTGGACCCATTACACTTTTTTGCTAGGAATTTAATAAAACAAAGACAGTTTTTTAAACAGATTTTCCAAATCGAATTGCTCTGAGAACGCCTCTGAGATAGAAGTATCACAAGGCTTGTTTGAGCGTATCCTCTAAAAGGGTGTTAAACACTGACATTTCAACTTCCAAAGCTACCTTTAGTTTCACATACGGGGCAGCAACATTCAAAAACAGAATCAACTCTACTGATCTAGAGTCACCACTTTAAACGACATCTGAGAAGTAAAACATGAACAGGTTCAACTGACTTTTAAAAAGTGTGTTCGGTTGTTGATGTTAAGGCTAAATTCCCATCGGGCAACACAGGTGGACACACCAGAGCTGGAATGTAGTATCTCCTGCTACAGACATCATTAAAACTCAATTGGCACAAACATAAGACTGTATAAGTGCTGTTGTCTTTTTGGGCATGCATCCCACTGAGCAGACAAAAAGCAGGAAGAGCAGAGGTCAAAAATTACAATGAGGTAAAGTGTAGGAAGTACAACACAGGTATTTATGTGTGTATTGCAGGCCAACTCAAACTGTGGGTTTAATGGAGTCAAACAACATCTGCCAAATCACATTCAATATCTGCTGACGAGTGATGGGACATTGTGCGGCATATACTATGAGAACTACAACTGTGTGCGCTGGCATGGTTCACAGGCTCATCCACGGTCCGGGTCTCTGCCGGAGGGTCGTCTCACCCGGCTGAGGCAGCTGGCATCCATCTGACACGTCGGAGCTGTTTGTCTCCTCGGGCCCCACAGACTCATGAGACTCTTCCTCCTTGGCACCTGGCACATCGGCCACAGAGGCATCAGGGACATCGGCCACAGAGGCATCAGGGATCAGCGAAGGCTTCCTTGACGACAGCTCTGCCGCTGGGTCCTTTACCGGGCTGTCAGACGTCTCATTCACAGGTCCAATCACTTTAGGAGAACTTAGTTCTTTCTGCGAGGTTTCCCTCTCCATGCGCTTCCGAGCCTCCTCTCTCCTCTGCTGGATGCGGGTGTTGTCTCCCATCATCACCCTGACTCTGACTTGCTCTGGAGGCCAGATACCGCCCCAGATGAACTGCAGGTAGCTGAACAGCACAATGGCACTGAGGAAGGCTAAGTTGGTGGCCACGCCGATCACTGCAGACGTCAGGGGGAAGTTGTACAGAAGATATCTTAGACCGGTGAAGTAAGCGTGGATACGGAGCTGAGAGGAGTAGATCTGCACTCGTTTGGACTGGATCTCGACGACTGCGCCGACAGTGGGTTGATAAGCATTCGTCTTGTAGTCTGTGAAGAGCTCAACCTCTATGAGCTGCTTCTGCTCAGTCATCCCGGTCAGAAGGAAAGGAGAGAACATGAAAGTACTCAGGGTCTGCAGGAGGCTGGAGCGGTAGTGCAGCATCGCAGATCGTCCCACCGATGAGACAATCTTCCCTCCTTTGGAATAAGCAGACATCTTGACCATGAACATACCCAGCTGTTCGTTCACCGGAGACTCTGGCATCTCTAAGTCCAGAGATATTCGATAGGGCTGACCGTAGGCCATCACCTGGTCCCTCTCGTTCTTCATGAAGGAGATGTTGGCCGTGGGGAATGAGCAAAGCGCAGACTCCGAGGCATCACAATCAGAGGTGTAGAAGAAGTGCACAGGGGTGGAGAAGCTCACCGTGGGCATGTAGGAGTAATAGAAGCTCCCATAGAGGAAGATGGACACCCACAGTAGCAGAACCAGGACACATAACAGGATGGCAGCCTGGAATAAAGTCCGCTGGGCTTTGAGGAGAGTCACAGCCGCCACATCGTGCAGCCAGTGCAGAACCGGTCCCATCGTGGCCCCCATCGTGTCTGATCCGGAGCCAGCAGACCTTCTCCTGGTCCTGGTCCTGGTTTGGGCTGTTATTCCTCCTTC